>NC_057806.1:390929599-391215701 GCF_018294505.1 Triticum aestivum | reverse complement strand
TGTCTTACGGACGCATTTGTCTGAAATGTGAGGGGGAGTTACAGTTCTACCCTTGCCTATAGGCTTCTCGGCTTGGGTTTGTGTACTGAGGGTCGGGGATAGTAGAGTAACTTTCCTTCTCCCCAAATAGTGGGCGGGAGCGATTTTGGGCGAGGAGGGCGTGTTTTGAACTATAGTGGGCGCGAGCGATTTCGGGCTAGGAGAGCGTGTTTTAAAATAGTGGGCGCGAGCTATTTCGGGCGAGGAGAGCGTGTTTTGCCGACCATGGTTTATGAATTATTCGGCACATGTCATTTCGGCCGAGGAGAAGGCGCGCTTTGATGAAGTTACGAACCTACCCTCGATGTACAACGGGCCAATTGATGCGTGTCCCACATAGGAAGGTAATTTCGCGTCTCCCATTTATTTGCTCGGGCGAATTCCACCGAGCAGAGAGGATGTTTAACGGTTCGTTCAAATTTTGGGAGAACGAGCATCCACGTCTACCTTACCAAGTCATTTCGGATCAAATTTTCAAATATTAGCTTGCCACTTCTTTTTTAGAAGGAGAGATGATGCTCGGGAGTAATGTGTTTTACATGCTCGTTGCTAGCGACTTACTATATGACAAATAGTTGACCCACTCAAAAACGCGAATCAACACCAAAATGAAATATCTCGATTCAATGAAATAGCTCGTTCAGTAGGTCAAAATAGTGAACTAAATCCAAAATTGAACACCTCAATCGAGGAGCATGTTGTACAGTATTATAGTACTCCATGAACATGTTGAAAGTCAAATTAATGAACTTGTTTGATATACGCATATATCCGTTCATGTGTGGATTGCAGACAACATGTTCTCCAATTTAAATATTTGAATGCAAGTTTATATCGAAACATGGTTTATATCAGTCTTTGATGCATAAAACGCGACCTCCCCCTCTCTCGGACTCCTGTTCTCTCTCTCTCTCACCGACAATATTCAATTCTGTCGCACGCATCCGACACAAAAACCTTGTTGGTCCCTCTCCCTTTCTCTCCATCTCTCTCTCTTTGTGTGTGTGTGTGTGGGGGAGTCTTTCTAGTTCACATGCATATATACACCATCTATAGGTCCCTCTCGCACACTATGTATGATACTCTAGCTAGTCCAAGCTAGATATCTTGGGTGTACTCATCGTACGCACACAAATTCCTTGGCTCTTTGCCCGTAACTCTCTCACGCACCACTATGTCATCTCGGAGCTCTTCCCCCCTCTCTCAAACTCTCCATCCACCTGGGTCACACATACACATGCATATCTCACTCGCACTCGATGGGCCCATCTAAAACTCTATCTCTCCCCCTCGTTCTCTCTCCATCTCACACGCACACACACACAAACTCATGCCCAGCTAGCCAAGTATGATGGTCTCTCACTCAATTGTAGGCACACGCAGTCCCCCCTATATGTATATGACTAGCTAATCTTAGTCTCCATCACAAACATGTGCATGGTCTATCTCGATATCTCTCGGGGCATCTTTCTATCGCGCACGCACTCCCTCGATCTCCCACCCATATAGTCCCCTCACGATCTCGACGAGATCTCTCTATCGCAAACACACCCTCTCTCCCTCCCCATGCGTCCATGCCATCCATGTGTCCCTCTCGACCTTTGTTCCTTGTTGGCCAGACCTCTATTGGACATGTGCTATAGGGGTGTCTCTCTCCGTTGCAAACAATCACACACTAGCTATCTTCGTGTATCTCCTCGCCTCGCTTTTCCATCTCGGAGATGCATGCGTGATATGTTCGCATAAGAAACGAAAAAACACACTCTCTCTCTAATTTATCATTTGTTGTCACTTTCTCTTTCACACACATACGCTTTTTGCACACTTACTCATTCTCCTTCACACGCACTTGATCTGTCTCGACTGAGGCACTCTCCTCGGTCCATAGCATATAGATTTATTAAAAAGTCAAACATCACAAAGTTTGACCATGTACGTGGAGAAAAAGAATTACATTTAGTACGACAAACATATACCATTAGATTCACCATGAGATGTAGTTTTGTATGATGTATCTTTGGTATTGTTGATATAAATAACATTTGCGTAAACCTGATCAAAGTTTCCAAAGTTTGACTTCTAAATTTTTTACATCCACTGCATTATCGAGCGGATGGAATATCTCTTTCCCCCTCTCAGCTATCTGACGCACCACTCAGCCTTATCGGGGCTCCTCAATCTCTCTCAAACTTTATTGGTCAATTTGGTTCGTGACCTGACCCTCACGCCTTGATGGCCTGTACTGCCTGGTGTGGACGTGAGATGTAAAATATTTTTGCCTGGCCAGACTTGTGTGGTGCTGGAGCGTTCGGTTCATGCCTGGGCCAGGCAAAGCATCAACGTCCCATCAATCAATCCATGCATCAATTATTTAATGCTAATATCCATCCATGTTGCTGTTAGCCTCGTGGCCAAACGACCAGGCACGGTCAGGCATTCGAAATCGGTCGCCTGGGCCAGGCTACTTGCAGTGTCTGGATTTCAGTCAGGCTAATTAAAGTGCAAGGGAACCCAGGCCAGGCGGGATTTCTTTTTCACAGGGTAGCAACCAAACAAGCATGCATGAAATCCAGCCACAACCCCAGGCCAGGCAAAAGATGCTCAGGACGCAAGCCAAACTGGCCTTATATCTCCCTGGTTCACACATACACATGTCTCGCTCGTGCTATACATATAGACCCATCCAACACTCTCCGCCCTTGTTCTCTCTCCATGTGACAGGCACCCCCCTAAGTACCATAATCCCTCACTCCATCATAGGCGCAAGCACTCCCCCCTCCTAAGTATGATTATCTCTTACTAGCCATCAGGAACACACGTATTGTCTCCTTCTATCCATACGTCTATCTCGATATCTCTCGGGGCATCTACTATCGCTCACACACCTTGTCACTCGATCTCCAACCCATGTAGTCCCATCACGATCTCTAGGGGATCTCTCTATGACAAACATACACTCTCTCCTCCCCATGTCTACATTTTCTCCGTATGTCTCTCTCGACCTCTCTCCCTTGTTTGTCAGACCCCTCTTGGCCACGTGCTAGGGGTCTTGCTCTCTTGGTTCAAAACAACCACACACTATCTCCTCACCTTGCCTCCATTGTTGAAGATGCATGTGTGATATGTTTGCATAAGACACGCACGCTTTTCTCTACTTTTATCATGTGTTGTCCATGTCTCTTTCACACACGCACACACACTTTTTTCACTCTCTCTCTCTCTCTCTGTAGTTAGGGACTCTGTCACATCCATAAGCATATGGATGTTTTGAAAAGTCAACCCTCAGAAAAGTTTGACCAGGTATATGTGGAGAAAAACATTTACATCTGGAACGATCATTAGATTCATCACAACATGTACTTACTTCATACTATCATTTATCTTTGGTATTGTAGATATAAGTAATTTCTTCATAAACTTGGTCAAAGTTTCAAAAGTTTGACTTAAAAAAATGTTGGAACTACATTATCAAACGGAGGGAGTAGCTCTTTCTCTCTCTCTGCTATCTCTCACGGGCCTCCCCTCTCACTCGAACTCTCTATACCGACGGATTATACGCTTACTATGTCAGCGTATAGCTCCATATATTGTTTAGTTGACCGGTCAACCAATCCACATGCTGCCTTGTCATCTCGTGTTCTGTATCTTCGTGTGCTGGCCCATGTGGCAGTGGGTGAAAATAAGTAAACTAGAGGCCCATCTGACACACGGTGAAGTAAACAAAGTTGAAACCACTCGGGGTAGCACCCCGCACGCTAGTAAATTGAGGGCGCATTAAGGACAAACTTCTTGCGCGCGAATTACGCACTCGCGCACAATTCACCACTGCGTGGCGGCATGCACAGAAGGACGCACTCGCGCACACCCAGCACACAACACACACCAACACACGTGTACACCGGCGTCGCTGCCAGTTGAGATGGACGGCGAGGCAGACAACAAGCGAAGGCGGCTCGAGCCAAAACCACATCCGGCGAGCCTGGACTTCATCAGCAGCCTCCCCAACGACATGTTTCTCGTCATCATCGGCCTCCTCCCGACAAAATCTGTCGTGCGGACCGCCCTGCTCTCCCGACGGTGGCGCCCCCTCTGGCGCTGCGTCCCCCTCAACCTCACCGTCGACAGCTGCCTCTGTGACGGGGATTGCAAATGCATTGCCGCAGTCTCCAAGATCCTTTCATCGCACCCTGGACCAGCCAGACGCCCCTTGACATCCGCATGTTCAGTACCAATTGCAAGGTCCAACCCAAGTTCGAAGAGTGGTTCTTATCCCCCGCCCTAGATCAGCTCGAGGAGCTCAGCTTTGAAGCTGGACGATGTCGCTCTCTGCCGCCGTCCGCGCTCTGCCTCACGCCAATGCTGCGCCGTGCCAGCTTCAGCTCCTTCTATCTTCCCCAGATTAATGTCGCGCCCGCCCTTCTTCTCCCTCAACTCAAGCAACTCGACCTATTCGACGTTCTCATCTCGAAGAAGGCTATGGAGCACCTGCTCCGCAGCTGTAATGCGCTCGAGTACCTTCGTCTTGAGCAGAACCACGGGTTCATTAGCCTCCACATCACCTCGACATATCTTCGATGGATTTATGTGTCTTGCTGGCCCCGCAACAAGACATCAATTGGGAAGAGATCACTCCAGCTGTTCCACATTATGGTCATTGAGAATGCGCCTTTCCTTGAGAGATTGCTTGTATCGGATCTAGAAGGTCCAACCAAAATAAGGGTCATTGACGCGCCGAAATTGACAGCGTTGGTGTACTCATCTGCCAAATTCTCCGAACTCTTTATTGGATCCGTAATCGTTCAGGTACATCACTCATCTTCTTCTCCATCTTCTTGAAATTCACATTTTTAAATTTCTTCTTGATGTATTTATGACCGTCTTCCAGAAAATGATTCCCACAAGCTTGACCCAGTCCATGCGCACAGTGAAGATCTTAGCACTAAAATCTATCGGCCCCAATCTGGATCAAGTTGTTGGATTCCTTACATGCTTTCCGTGCACGGAGAAGCTACTCATCGAGGTGAAACTTCTTTCCTATAAGTAAACGGTAATCAAAACGTAGCTCAATTTTTTCGTAATTTTCCCAAATTATGATGACAAGTGTAGTGTTCAAAACTGCATCTACGCACTGCACCGAAAGAAATGTTTTTAGTATTTTTTCTCACATGATCACCTGCATCGTTTTTATGTTGTACTACTATAGTAGCCTAGGCTAGTCATAGTGGAAAGTAACTTAGACTACTCCAGTAACTCTATGGTTACCCTAAAAGCAAGTACTACCTCCGTCCTGGTTTACTCTTCCAATTTTGTAGTATCAAAATTTGACCATAGATTTAACTGACAAAATGTTAATGCATGTCACTAAGAACTATATCATTGGATTCCTATTTGAACAAAATTTCAAATGGTGTAATTTTTAGTGACATGCATTGGCATTTTCTTAGGTAAATCTATGGTCAGAATTTTATATACTAAATACGAGGTAGTATTCCCTCTGTCCCAAAATTATTGTCTTACATTTGTTTAGATACGGATGTATCTAACACTAAAATGTAACTAGATACATCCGTATTTAGACAAATTTAAGACAAGAATTTTGGGACAGAGGGAGTACAAAAGTGGGCTATGTAGGCCAAAACATGTGCCAAATTCACTTGTGATGCATTTGGCATCGATGCCCCTCCATTGCTCACCTGGTGCCCCAATCTGGATCACCTACTTTGCTCCGGTGCCAAATTAACTCACGCAATGAAAAAACACTGCGTGGGAGAGAGAGAGGACCGAGGCAATAAAAACACTTGTTTGGGAGAGTGAGAGGCTGGTGTAGTTGGTTTGATTGATTTGTTTATACATGTGGGTCTGTGTGCACAGCGGTGCCAACTCTCTCACATCGCGAGAGCGGTGCCAAAATCTTTTGATTTGACATCAATGCGTATTATGTGGCATACTTTTGCAAAATATGGCATCGGGCACATAGTGGAAGGCAACAAATGCCCAAGCTCTTCACGTGCTCCTAGTTAAATGAGAGGAAACAGAAAGAGAGAGAGAGAGAGAGAGAGAGAGAGAGAAAGAGAGAGAGAGAGAGAGAGAGAGTGAAAAAATATCACTAGCCAGCCAACCCTATCGTATGAGCGAATGATATTGGTACCTCTTGATGACACAACAATCTTATGCAACCAGCTGCTCTAATATGTTCTCTTCTTTTGCAGATAAAAAAAGACCCGAAAGTGAAAAATGTGCTGCACTATAACAATCTCATCGAATGCCTTGATCTCCATCTTACAGAAATTGATTTGATCGACTACCGAGGCAGCACATCTGAGATTAAATTGGCCAGGTTCTTTGTTCTAGAGGCAAGTGTGCTCAAGGTAATGAGGTTTGGCGTTCTATGGCGCAACAATGAATGGCGTGCTGATCACCGCAAGCGTCTAAGCCTAAATGACAAAGTCTCCGCAGAAGCTGAATTTGTTTTTGAAACATCAAGTGGCCAGAGACTCGAAAACTTATTTGCCCATTAGTGACTTGTCAGGGCGGTGGATTTTAGTTTGTACGATAATGCTGCATCCACCTAAAGTAACGAAAGTTCTTATGTAAACTTCCTAGTAATTCCCTCTTCGTAGGTGCAGCATTACTCCTAACATTTGTAATATCAGTTTGAAACTTGTAATATTGTCGTGTCCTATTCCCGCATTTTCAAAATCCTGCGAATCAAACAGGTCCTGAGTTGGTGATGATGTTGTGCCTCCCATCTTTCACCAATAGCCGTCGGATCTAGATCTGACGCATACAAACCAAGCTTCTCCATTTTTGCAAAAAGATGCCCACACTTGTTCCCTATTTACAAACAACTCCTTGTCTCTCACAATCAGCCTTATCTCCTCCCCACCACATCTAGAAGGCCGTGGAAAAATCTGGCGCGATGGCCGCTACCCGAGCCGTCCACCCCCAATCTTGGTGTTCCGTGCAATGCACGTGCATCTACGCACGGGAAATTATGTCGAACATGGCTAGTTGTAAGCAGGCTAGCTCTACAGCCATGATGATAGTGACTGCAGATGGTGAGGCTGACTATGGTATGCCGAACACGATGCCTATACTCAGGTGTCATCTCTGGCGCAGGGTCTTGTCACTTCACTGTGAGGAGAAGCACGTAATAATTTGACCAACGGGTAGTACAGTGCTAGTACTCCTAATAGTACATTGGTAGTATTACTACTAGTACTAGTAGCACCACCGTCTGGATTTAGGAGTACTACCACGTCCATCTGGATTTTAGTATTTGACTAGCAATATCTAGTAATGGATGTCACAAAAAATGTACTACTCCCTCTGTAAATAAATACATGGTGTTTTATTCCTATCGGTGAGAGAACTTAATGTTTTTGCTAACTAGAGTACTAATAGGATTACATGCAATGAACTAAACATTGCATGTCATGTTTGGTAGTCTCAAGTCATTGCAAGCATGCACGGCCCACATCTCTCATTGGTTGATATGTCACGAAATAAGAAACAAGGAGGGAGTTAATGCACCGTGCCTAAGTATTTTGGGATTATTTGGTTTTTGTAAGGTGACTTACACAACATTTTTGTTTACATGCATTAAAATTTCATTAGTTAAATCAAAGGTCAAAACTTGGCGCAAAACGCAAAGGGGACCAATAAACCAGTAAGCATCAAACTTCTCTCGTTTGGCCCCAACTAGAGGTCCGATGAGATGACTATACTGCACTGGCACGGAGGGGGACACAGCTTCATTGACTTACGTCAACTGCCTTTGGGTGAATGACACGTGGGCCCAGGGGGTGGCTGGCCCACCTATCATACAACCAAAGGCAGGTGCAGTAGAGGGCCGAGGAGTAGTACAAAATCCTACGCACATACGCACGCTAACCAAGGGCAAGAGTGATCACTCGAATCGCAAGATCAGTTAACTAGAAGCTAAGCTAGACCCATGGAGGCGATGAGCGCGAGCATCAGCCGGCCGTGCCAGATGGTCCACGACGCCGGCCTGCGGCCCGACACCGAGGAACGTCTCCAGCTAGTATTGCTTGAGGCCGCCAGGGTGAGGGGCCACTTGGACGACAGCTTCGTCTCCTTGTTCGACGAGGTCCTCGTCGGTTTCCTCGACAAGTTCACCGTCGTCAAGAAGCTTGCGGACGACTTTGACGTAAGCCTCCAGCCGACGCGCTGAGGCTCTATGATGCCCGCCACCCTCAATGGCCACTATGGTGACAACCTCTTTGACGCACTGGTGGCCCTGCGACTGCCCGCCGTCGCGCCGGAGAATGTCCACCTCGAGGTCGCGCTCGCCACACAGCGCCTGGCGCAGCAAGACACCATCGACATAATCACCCACGTCTACACGCAAATCGTCCACAAGGACTACTACATGCAAGAGGAGGACTATAGGACGCTGGCCTTCTTGCACCGCAGGGCAACCTTGGACGGCGCTGTTCAGAAGCACGTTGAGCTCACCGCCAACGCCGCTGCTCCTCACACGTCGGTTGGTGACCCGGCGCACTAGGGCGTGAGGATGTCGTTGATGGATCCGTATGTATCTTTATCTTTCTGTCAAATCCATGTAGTAGTATATGATACTACAGTAATTATCTTACCTTTCGCATCAACTTCATAATTTTCGTACGTACTCCATGCATGAACGGCGCCAGAACCAAACTTCTCATTACTCTAGGCAAAATCGTTATTTTCTATCTATTGGTCGCGCCATGGAGCAGAACCAAATTTTACAAGTTACGATTTCAAAAGGAAAATCCTGCCGTGTTCGCGTCGCACCCCCACACGGTTGGTCTGGCACGCCGCTCAAGCGGGAATGTGTGCGGTGTTGCATTTTCACTTACAAGTGGGACCACAGTTGAGCAAACCGACTATCGGCAAACCCCCACTCCGCCCACCACATGATGGCTGAGAAAACAGGAGGGAGAAGAGATGGCTGTAACACGGACTCCAAGAAAATTGGCGTCGGATGGGACTCGTGTGGGTGGCGTGTGCCGTACTGCTAGACGTGAATGCTAGTTATGGCCCATGCCACCCCACTATATCGAGCCTATATCGAGGTACGTAGAACAAATTTCCTGCAGTTCGTGCTCAGCCCTCCTCTATCTCTCTTCTCAGCCAGCCAGCGGACGCGCGGAGCCCATCGTCTGCTTGCTCACATGCGGCCCCACATGTCAGTGAAAACGCAAGAGGACCCACTAAACCTGCACATCTTTCACCTCGACGTGCTGGTGATGAAAAACAAATCCAATAAAGATCTTCGGTGGCCGCTTTTGGAGTTACTCAAGAGTAGTAAGATTCTATTTACAGTTTAACCCAAGATGCACATCTCACTGCTTCAACTACCACTCTATTTTCTTTCATGACATGACCTGGATGCTGGATGTCCCACGTGTCGGCAAAAGGAGGAAGAACCCAACCAAATCTTTGGTTGTGCTCTCGGATTAGACTAGTTGTGCTAACTTCAAATTTTTATTGTGTACTCCCTCCGTTCCAAAATACTTGACTTCCATTTGTCCAAAAATGGATGTACCTATATACTAAAACATGTCTAGATACATATATATGTTGACAAATAGAAGGCATGTATTGTGCAACGGAGGGAGTATAATGGATGCAAGTTTTTGTATTGGGAAGAAGAGTACATCCATATATTGACAGAGCGCAATTTAGTAGATGTTCTATCACTTTTAGCTAGCACAGAGGCTAGAGATGAGATTAGTGCACTTGTTGATACTCCTACTAGAATAGAGGCTAGACATGAGACTAGATGCGAGGAAGCAACGCCTACTTCTTTACACTCAAAGAAGAAAGAAGCATGCAAGATCGAGCCTCCGCAGATCAACAATGAATGCATCGAGAAGGCACTAATCCAACTTACAGGAGTAGTAAAATGTATTCTTGTGGTTCTTGTTTTCTTTGGTCTTGCTTTTCTAGTCAAAATTATCGTTGGAGTTCGTGCAAAACGGAGGTCCGTTTGGGGTCGTGCGTTGGAGTTGGCCTTACAAGTGGGATCGCAGTTAAGGAAACCGACTATCGGAAAACCCCCACCTCGCTCGCCGCGCGATGGCCGAAGTTAGAGAAACAACGAGGTTGAAGAGATTGCTCTAGCACGAACTCCAAGAAATAATATGGTGTCAGATGGATGTCATGGTGGTGGCATGTGCCGTACTCCTGGACGTGAATGCTTGTTCTGGACCATGCCACCCTACTACTCCTACTACTTACTCCTACAATATAGTACTAGTATTGAGGATCCGAGGTGCTGGTTACGTACAACGAACACATTAACATATGGCTACAGTAAAAACACCCGCCCGACGCGCGAAGCATGTGAAGCTAGTACAAATAGTGTACTACTATTGTTGATTGGCCTCATCAATAACCTGTTGCAATGCACGTACAATTATGTATTCAGAAAATATTTTTTTGCCTCGTCGCACCACTCACTCAGAGAAGCGACTCGAAAGCCATTCATAAATTTAGTAAGTTTATCACAGGCATATCATTTTATTACATACAACAGGTCATCAACCCACATCGACAACGAGGATACATTATAAATACTAAAGTTTTCACCACACAACAAATAACAATCAATGAAATCACCTTCAACTCAACCATTCCTCGGTGTTGGAAACGCTTGCTTTGAACCACAAGTGATTCTCTGGGACGGGCCATCGATTGTCGGTCTGGAAACCAATGCAGGACTGATCATCCAGGCTGAAGCAGCCTACTATATCAGTACCAGGGTAGGGAACCACCCAAATGTCCGAGGTATAGACACAGTTGCTTCTCATAGATGGTACTAGTAACGTTGTGTCAACAACAGTTGGATCGCCTTTCACCATCATCGGATAGTTTTGTCCAAGGAAGAGCGATTTTTCTTCAAGACTATCAGTTCTGTACCAGGGAGAAGGAGTTGGCGCTAGCACACTAGTATCCATCCCGAATACCATGCAATGGGTGTTGGAATAGGTCCGGAGAGTGCGACCATGGGAGACTACACCTGCTTCCTTAGCAGTAACATCATCAGTGGGCTGTATAGACACAAGAAGAGGTGATCCATCGGAATTAGTTGCCAGGCGCCACAGAGTATATGGGCGCTGCTCGTCCTCATGCTCGTGATCATCACCATCGTCATCTCCCCCTTGGTTATAAATTTTTTGAAGTATAGGTGGTGGGATGTTCGCAGGACCTTGGAAACACAAGAAGAAGGTTAATTAGTAAAGGGAAACTTGCTAACCCGCATGCATGTGGATGAAACAATTATAATTACGATGGAAGACAAATGTACTGAAACTACGAGGATCCCATCAAAAATAGTGCCACGAGTGGTGGCAGCAAACACAAGGCCCTCGTATTGAATTGCATCACAGTACTCATCCGTGTACAAAAACTGATTTTTGAGCAATATCCATCGAGTCAAACCACCAAGGACGGCAACAAGCTTGTCGAAGATAGCAACAACTTGATAGTTGTTGTAATTCCAAGAGCGGTTGGGAACTCTAAAAATTGCTATCTTCCGTAGAAGACATTCACCATGATCGTATTTGAACGTGCGTACGATACCGGTGTGCTCAACCTCTGGGCAGTCTGCTGAGATCTTTGGAAGTGGAACCCGGTCACGAGTGTACACATTCACAAGTTCCCACTCGCACTTGGACCCAATGTAAACAACCCAATCTCCATTTGCGCCCGCCCAAGCCTTGCCCTCAAGTGATGGCATCTTAACATCATACGTATCATTATAAAGCGGCATCAACTTGCACAGGGAAAGGCCTCCGTCGTGCCGGCACCAGTCATCAGGGTCACGGCGAAGAAGATAGGGGAGATCAAACCGCTCCTTGACTCTTGGGTTCCTTGTAATGATGTTATTAGTTGAATCAAGAATGGGCTTGAACGAACCTGCCATGCTAGCCGAGGTGATGACGTCGCACCGATCAATGAGTTCCTCCACCATGTCATCTTTCAGATCGGGGCAAGAATAACGGGGTCGTTTCCAGCCTGTTCCCTCCATGGAGAAGACGATCGAACAATGGCAGAAGAAAGGGTGAAGGGCTGAAGGAAAATGGAGGAGGGGGAGGAAGAGCGTGCGACAGCAGTTCCAAATCGAGAGGGAAAGGCGAAGAGTCAATGGACGGTTGCGAGTTTGCCACGGTTCACGAAGAGGCGCCCCGGACTACACGTCCGTTCGGAAATACTCCTACTACTTGCCGTCGTCTCACTGATATGTTGGAACGGGACCACATGTCAACGAAACATGGTGTGTAATTTCTCGTGCAAAATGCGATCTGGCCGCGTTGGCCCCAGGTGTCGCATTAGTTATCGACCTTTATTTTTTTAATTGCGTGCCGATCAGTTTTGAAGCACTACTAACTGGTACTGTACGCAGAGAAAATATAAACTACTCTACCACTACTCCACCTCCAGTACTAGTAGTATAAAAAAGATATATAGGCTGGAGCTTCAGCGCTTTCTTGCTAACGGCTTCCCACTTGCTTCTCACACTACCACCCTCTCTCCAGATCTAAAAAAGACGGACCCTCTCTCCCTCCTCACCGGTGGTCACAGATCCGTCGGGGAAGAAAAGGACATGCAGCGTTGACGCACTCGTCATCGGCGAGCGAGGTCATGCACTAACGATAAGGCCGTCCTCTCAGACCTAGCGCCCGCGCGGGATGGCCTCCGTCCCCAAGGTAGTTGCCGTAGTGTGTGCGGAGGACGATGACCACGAGCGAAGCCACTTCCCGCCGACCCTCAGGTATGCTACCTCTTTTCGAACCATAACCTTTTTTCCATCGCCCCATCTGCCACGTCGTTGCATGTGGATCTTTTTCCACTCCACCATCTTCCCAATTTGCTATCCTCTGCTCTGCTGGCCACGCAGACGAAAACCATAATTTGCACTATTAAAGGAAACCCTACTTCATGCAGACTAATCCATGTCTGGGTTGAATAAGGAAAGGAAGGGAGACTGTAATGTCCAAGAGAGTAGGCATCAAACCCGCATCTAGGTTGAAAATGGGAAAATCAGTAGCTAAGGAACGAGTCTCGTGTCTCTTGGTTGAAGAAGGGTAGAAAGGCATGACAATGCAATAGAGAATGACCAGGTCGATTAGTTTGTTGTCCTCGCATTGGAAAAAGGTGGCTAAAGAGAACAAAAATGGGACGTAATCCACATATGCTGTCTGGATATTTGTTGCTCTGGGCAACCATACCTCCCTCACCACTCTGTGTCTGTGGAGGTACATCGTACTGGTGCGCCCACTGTCCGAGTGGGCCTCCCATGCTCTTATTGCCACTTTTTTGCTGTTAGTATAACGCCAGCAGTCAAGTCAAGCAATGCTACTTCTAAAGTGATGCCACATTTAACTAATGCCGCTCTCAGTCTAATGCCACCGATAAATTTAAGAAATGTCATTTAATGTCACTGGATTATTTCAGGGTTAGCTGTTGATTGTGGATGTATTAAAGATTTTTCAGCTAAGGCATTCTAATGCTATTGCACAGCCAGTATACCAATGATGAAACTTGTTACTACCTTCAGATTTTTGCACTGTTAATGCTTATAGATTACATACCTCACTTTCATGAGATAAGTTAATTTTTTTTATAGTGTCACCAAAATGCCAAGGCGCTGATGTCATTTTATTTTGGTTAAACTGCACAGACAATTATGAAGACAAGAGGAAAGGTCAAGAGTGGGCACCTCCTCCTCCGGCTGTTCTCTTGATTCGTTCAATAATGTTTTTATGTTTGTTCGATTATCAAGATTGGGATATCAATTTTTAAGGTCCCCCCGAGTTCGAAATGATGTTTACCTTGGAGCTACATGGTTTGCAATTTTTTTATACTATCATTAGTTAATAATGCTAGTTACCTTCAGGCTTTTGTATTTGGTTTAATGCTCTAGTATACCAATGCTGAAACTTGTTACCTTTACATTTTGTATTGTTAATTCTTATAGAAACCTTCCGGTGCTAGAGTTTATTGAAATTTGTTCAGTAAAACCATTGTACTGTACCCTGTAATAAACTAACTACTCCACTGTTGCACTAGACACTGGATTAGTGTATATTTGTAGTATTCGAATGGTGTTGCATTAGCGTATGGACATAAATAAAGTGTGGCAAGCTTTCCCAGATATGTGCTCAAGAAAACTACTACATGTTTTTCTAAATACTAGACGTTTGGGTACTTTAAATTGAACCGCAAAAACGTCTTATATTAAGGAACAAAGGGTGTAGAGTTCACTCAAATTATCCTGGTAAAGCTAGTCACACCTTTGTTAAAATTAATGTTCATTATGTTATCGGAGGAGGTCTGTATGTTTGTCTCTAATGCCTGCCGACTACATACCTGACATCATGATGTAATGTTAAGTCATTTCCTTTTGTACAGTGTCACTGAATTGTCAAGGCAGTGATGGCATTTTATTTTAGTAGAACTGCACAAAATTTGCTTAAAAGAAGAGGAAAGGTCGGGAATGGCTCAGTTTTTCAGAAAAAACTATGTATGCCTTCCTGACATCAGCCGATGTTGCTTTATTTATTCCTTCAAATAGGTGGTTAGAAACAGTCTTGATACATTTTCCCATTAAGAAATTGGAATGCTTATATTTGTGAGTCTATGCTTCAACTAGTGCCACTTTTAGAGTAATCACACTTTAAATATCTATGCAAACAGGGATGCTCGATTTTAGTGGAACTGCACAAAAAGTCCAACTGGTTCAACATTAGGAGCATGTTTTTTTCCAAACCTTTATATCCAATTGGTGGCACTATGAGCTATTCATTATGAAGGTACATGGTTTTCTACTATCTTGCTACTCTTTTTGTATTGTCATTAGATAGCAATACTAGTGGTTTGCATGTGAATTTGTTGGCATGGTGGACCTACATTGGAGGTGCAGGACAGGATTCAATGATTGGATGCTCAATTTCGGTTGTATCGATTTCACCTCTTCCATCACTGCGAACATGGATATCCTTGGTCTGATGAAGAATAGGCGCTATATTTCTGCTCTGAATGAGCAAATCAATTCAGTATGAAATTGTCCAGGGCAAAACATAACTGTATCAGATTGTCCAGTGCAGAACATGACAGATGCTAAGCGGAAGAGACATGTTTAAACCGAAAATACAAGGTGTGGTATATGTTTACTAGCTGCTTGATATTTGTGCAGATAGAGATGTCTGCCCGTTGCTATTTGGCAAACAAACAAAGTGTCCGCAATTTTGGTTGAACTGCACAAGAGAATAGTATAGTCACTGCATGCAGTGCCATTTTAAAATAGACACAGAAAGATTGGATAGTAACTTCATGGACTGCAGAAAAGTAGTACTGTACTATTTATTGGCCAACACTAGGTGCTTCATTGCTTTGGTCTGATTATACATTGGGCATCATTTTGCCTAAGTTAAAGTTTGTATTCCGAAAATAGTCTCGCGGTGTGATTGAGAGAAGACCAAATCATATTGCAGTGGATGTTCCTCCATCATGTGTGGTTCATTCTCATGGTTCCAGCTGTTGGTGAAACCACTTACGTTTGCAAGAGGAATTGTAGACTTCACAAACAAATTTGTCTTTCAGCCTGTACTGAATGTTGGCCAAGAGAAGCATCCATGTTAGTAGGAAGAACAGATGTTTTTTCTAGATCTTTGCTTTTGGAGCTACATATTTGTATATGATATGTGAATCATTGAGATGCATTAACATGTTGGTCTTATGTATGGGAATCGTACTAGTTAGTTTTAGTTGCGATGCAAGATCCGAAATGGCCGATCTTTGCTTTTGGAGCTACATATTTGTATATGATCTGTGAATCATTGAGATGCATTAACAGTTACTTATTTCTGTTCGCTCAGTGTTTACAAGTTACTGATCGATCACTAGCTAGCCTACAAATGAGCTCCTGTCAGTTTTATTTGCGACGCAAGATGCGAAGTGGCAGTCTTTTGAATAAAAATTCCTACCTCTGAAGAAACTGACAAGCTACACTATCGATCCTACACGGATAAAAATGCCTACCTCTGAAGAAACTGACAAGCTACACAATCGATCCTACACGGATAAATAGCGGATCACGCACGTACTACCTCCTTTCCGGTTTGCAGGGCTCAATTCAAGAAACGACCTACTCGATCCTACACAAATAAATAGCGGATCACGAATGTACTAGTACCTCCTTTCCGGTTTGCAGGGCTTAATTCAAACCTCTCACCAACCAAGGTACTCCCTCCGTCCGGGTTTATTAGTCCTGTGAGCAAAGCAGCAAGACCAAGGCATGGCAATAATTAACGGCATGCAGAAGTTTAATCCTAATTAATTCCTGCGATTTAACTGGCTGCATGTGTGCCCTCGGCTGTGACTCGTTGCATGCTGCTTCGCGTACTACCTGCGAGCGATTCTGAGTGCCTGCATGCAGCCGGCCGTAATTAAGGCAGCTAACTGATGCGAAAAAGAGACACTTTAATTGCTGTGGGCTTTTTAAATCCGTGGAATCATTATTGACAAGGAGGGAGATGATTCGAGTGCACTCTTTTGACCGCTATGCCGGCGTGCGACCTAGACGGGACGGGACGACACATTCATAATTTCAGTTTCTCTAGTTTTCCACGGCAAGCTGGCGTGCTAAGCCATTATGCATTGAATTCCGATGACCGTCGCGCTACCTTCCGCCTATAAGTACTGTTTCCCGGCCTTCTCCGGTGCCACCGTGACCCAACCCGCCATATCCTCATAAGCCCCCACCGGCCCGACGTCGCTCGCCACGTCCGCCATGCCCCCGCCCGTCTATGGTAGGCGACGCCGGAGGCCGTCACCGCCGGAACTAGTGTTCGGATTTTCACCGGAAGGCAGATGGAGGGAGGAGGCATTCTATCTGTCTTTAGATGGCAATGCGGAGATCGAGGAGTTGTTGGAGCGCGACCGCGTGGCGGAGGAGCAGGAGTTGTTGGAGCGCGACCGCCTGGCGGAGGAGCAGCGTATCGCCGATTTGCGCCGCCAGCAGGACATGGAGCAGCAGCGCACCGACGCTCTGAGTCGCGAGCAGAGCGCCCGCAACTGGGCCGACTACGTGGAGGCCGGCGCCCGGCAAATAGCCCTGGAGGCTGTCGGGCACGCACGCGTTCGCGACGCTGATTTTAACTACCAGCTCGTCAAGTGGATTTCCCGCTTGGAAGCCGAAGCTTCGGTGGACCACACCGGCATGGAAAGGGCCAACTGCGCGAGCAACGTGCCCTATCGCACCTCTTGCAAGTCCGAGGCGAGGCACACAACGCCTGTTGGGGATATTACTACTAGACGTAAACCGGCCAGGAGTAGCCGGATTAACTTTATGAAGATTACAAGCCCATGAAGACGTAAGAATGATGGCGCTTTATGAAGGCCCATGTCCCAAAGGCGAGTTAAAGCCTGTAGATGTAAACCGACCTTATTATGTAACTTCCATTATAAGATAGGAAGTATAGAGACCGATACGGACACGTTTATGATCCGGCTTCGAGACTCTGTAAACCGGCGGGCATCAACCTATGTATATAAAGGGACAACCCGGAAGCGGTTTAGGGACAACAGAAAACAACTCGAGGGCCAGTCAAAGCGGATTCGCTCCCTAGCCATCGAAACCCTAGCAATACCAATCACAACTAGACGTAGGCTTTTACCTTCATCGAAGGGGCCGAACTAGTATAAAATCCCCGTGTCTCCTTGTCTGGTTTAACCCCTTTAAGCTAACCCGTTGCTATGGCTCCACGACTAAGTCCTTTCACAAGGACATCTGCCGTGACAAACCCACAACAGTTGGCGCCCACCGTGGGGCTATCGCACGATGGTTTCGAGTTCTTAAAGGGCAGCTTTGATGGACTCAAGGGATACACTGTGGGCCAGATGACGAAGAGTCGTCGCGGCAAGCTCTACATCGACAACGCAGGATGGGGCCCCAAGGTTGATTCAATCGAATACGGGTACCAGGTCCCCTTTGGTGGGATTCACGTCTTCATCGGCAAGATTGGCGAACCGGGCCCTGAGCCGGACACCTGCACCGACATCATCGGGATGGCTCAGCGTGCAAGCTCTTCCCCGGTTCAGCCCATGGTAAAGCATGTTTTTGTAGATGTCATCCATGGAGCAAAATATGAGGACGGACAGGGATCCGATGGAGAAACCGTTGTCTGCTCCAATGACGAGTCTTCTGGAGAGACCGAATCGCTCTATCAGTTGCAGGATGGCCGGATTTGCGGAGGGTCTGAGGGCAACAGTATTCCGGACTCCCCTGATCTGCCAAACTGGGCCGCTATCTTCATCGCCGGTACAAATCAGTGCCCCACTCATCAACCGCCGCAGCAATGCTCTCCGGTTCAGCAACGGCCATGCTAGCGGGGGCAGGGAGCTCTGCGCCAGCTCCGGCTCAAGTTCTGTCTGACTTGTTCGATGCTTTGGCAACATTGATGGCTGCAGAGGTGGATGCGTGATGTCTACTACACAACCTTCTTCTTGTAGACGTTGTTGGGCCTCTAAGTGCAGAGGTTTGTAGGACAGTAGCAAATTTCCCTCAAGTGGATGACCTAAGGTTTATCAATCCATAGGAGGCGTAGGATGAAGATGGTCTCTCTCAAGCAACCCTGCAACCAAATAACAAAGAGTCTCTTGTGTCCCCAACACACCCAATACAATGGTAAATTGTATAGGTGCACTAGTTCGGTGAAGATATGGTGATACAAGTGCAATATGGATAGTAGATAAAGGTATTTGTAATCTGAAAATATAAAAACAGCAAGGTAACTAATGATAAAAGTGAGCGTAAATGGTATTGCAATGTGTGGAAATAAGGCCTAGGGTTCATACTTTCGCTAGTGCAAGTTCCCTCAACAATAATAACATAATTGGATCACATAACTATCCCTCAACATGCAACAAAGAGTCACTCCAAAGTCACTAATAGCGGAGAACGAACGAAGAGATTATAGTAGGGTACGAAACCACCTCAAAGTTATTCTTTCCAATCAATTCGTTGGGCTATTCCTATAAGTGTCACAAACAGGCCTAGACTTCGTACTAGAATAACACCTTAAGACACAAATCCACCAAAACCCTAATGTCACCTAGATACTCCAATGTCACCTCAAGTATCCATGGGTATGATTATACGATATGCGTCACACAATCTCAGATTCATCTATTCAACCAACACGTAGGACCTCAAAGAGTGCCCCAAAGTTTCTACCGGAGAATCACGACGAAAACGTGTGCCAACCCCTATGCATAGGTTCATGGGTGGAACCCGCAAGTTGATCACCAAAACATACATCAAGTGAATCACCTGATATCCCAATGTCACCACAGATACGCACGGCAAGACATACATCAAGTGTTCTCGAATCTATAAAGACTCAATCCGATAAGATAACTTCAAAGGGGAAACTCAATTCATTACAAGAGAGTAGAGGGGGGAAGAAACATCGTAGGATCCAAATATAATAGCAAAGCTCGCGATACATCAAGATCGTACCATCTCACGAACACGAGAGAGAGAGAGAGAGAGAGAGAGAGAGATCAAACACATAGCTACTGGTACATACCCTCAGCCCCGAGGGAGAACTACTCCCTCCTCGTCATGGAGGGCACCAGGATGATGAAGATGGACACCGGAGAAGGATTGCCCCCTTCGGCAGGGTGCCGGAACGGGTCTAGATTGGTTTTCGGTGGCTACGGAGGCTTCTAGCGGCGGAACTCCCGATCTATTGTGCTCATGGATGTTTTTAGGGTATATGGAGATATATAGGCGGAAGAACTACGTCAGGGGGGCCATGAGGGGCTCACGAGGGTGGAGGGCGCGCCCAGGGGGGTTGGCGCGCCCCCTGCCTCGTGACCTCCTCGCAGATCGCCCGACGTGCACTCCAAGTCTTCTGGGCTTCTTTCCTTCCAAAAATGAGTTCCGTGAAGTTTCAGGTCAATTGGACTCCGTTTGATTTTCCTTTTCTTCGAAACCCTAAACAGGGTAAAAAATAGAAACTAGCACTGGGCTCTGGGTTAATAGGTTAGTCCCAAAAATGATATAAAAGTGTATAATAAAGCCCATAAACATTCAAAACAGTAGATAATATAGCATGGAGCAATCAAAAATTATAGATACATTGGAGACGTATCAATGCAGCAGCCCGGGATCAGCACAACGCAGAGATCGCGAAGGTGAAAGATAACATAACTCAGGCTAAAGCGGACCTAGCGGCAGAGAACACTAGGATGGCTACAGAACGGGCCGAGTTGGAAGCTCAGGCCTACCGGCTTAGGCTGGATCAGAATGCTTTAGAAGAAGTCATGAGAAGAAGATACCGATCGCATCTCCCACCGAGTTATGAGCCAAGAAATCTCTTCAATATGCCAGGAGAAGGAACGAGTAACCAGCCAATATTAAACCGAACGGAGGCGCCAGGAACATGAGCGCCGGTTCAGCCGCGCACGATGGACCCGCCTCGTCAGAATAACATTATGCCACAGTATGTTCCAACACCCCTGGGCATTACTTCAACCCATTGGACAACATTGTGGCCGCCGCTTCACGATTGGCAGCCCTCCCAATCAACGGCGAATCACCAGTTGTGATTGAGGCACGACGGGCCAGAGATCTCCTTCAAACAGCTCTAAACTAGCAGCAAGCATATTCGCACAGTCGTGAGAGGATTCATTCCACCCCCGTCCAAGCCGGAGCTGCAGCAGGCACATTGAGGATGAACTGGCTGTGTCAAGCAGTGCACGTCGCCATAACTCGCTGCGAGGGCACAACCCGGCAGGGGGAGGTGCCAATGCGCAGGATGTGGTGGATCATGGTCGCACACGTCAAGAGGCCGACTTAGCAGCTCTGCACGGAGCCCGTCAACCTACTCCGGTTCACCCTACCGCTTCAGTAGAGCTAGGTGTGGTATTCAGTTCCTTAGGGGTGCCGTGTCTTACCCCCGCTTTGCGTAATGTGAGACTGCCCAAGGATTTCAAAGGACCTCGTAAGGTACCCAATTATACCGCTGATCTGCAACCAGAGGCATGGGTTGAAAGCTACAAGATGGCAATGGAGATGTTAGATGTGGATGAAGCAGTATGTGCTAAATACTTCACTATGATGTTGGAAGGAACAACTTGTACTTGGTTGAAGAGCTTACCAACTAACTCTGTCGGATCATGGGCCAAATTGAAGCACCGGTTTATCCAGAACTTCAAAGATACTTGTAAGCAGCCCATGTCAATTGTGGATCTGGCCGCTTGTGTCCAAGAGGATGGGGAGTCCACAACCCATTGGGTGAAGCGGGTCTCAGCTATTTTGCATTCATCAGATCGTATCAATGCAGATATCATAGTGTTACGTTGGAGGGCAATTGCCGTTTTCTGCTACTCAAACAGAAACTAGGAAGACTCAAACGTCACTGCAATGATATGTCAACGCTTATGGCCGCTTTGGTTAAGTATGCCGATTCAGATAATACCAAAGACCCTGACTCAGAGGAGGACAAACCGGAGAAAGGGAAAAAGAACGGCAACACCAAGGGTCAGCAGCATAATCCGGCAGGCCATGCGAACAATGGTAAGCGCAAGGCCGACAACAGTTTGGACTTTGTGGCTAACACCAATGCTCAGGAGAACGGTCAGCGCCGTAAGGGCAAACAGCCCCAGAGGGGTGGAGGTTCAGGCCCCAATTTGGAGCGCCTGTTAGATCAACCCTGTCCAAAGCATGGATCAAAGGAGAAGCCGGCATCGCATCTTTGGAAGGATTGTTATATCATGCAAGATTTCAAGAACTCCAATATGTTTCAGTACGATAATGGCCCGCCCGGCGGTTCAGGAGGTTGTTTCCACGGGCCGGGTTACGGAGGCGGCAGCTCCGGTTCAGGATTTCAGGGCAATCAAACCGGACACAACAATCAAGGGAACCAGGGAAACCAGGGAGGTTACAACCATCAGGGGAACCAACAGCAGCAGCAGCAGCAGTCGGGTTATCAGAGCAATCCTAAGCAGTTAAATAGTGGGCAGTATCATGTCTTCACCACTAGCTTGTGTAAGCGTGATCGGAAGCTTCACAAGAGGGCAGTGAACTCTGTTGAGCCGGCGGTGCCTCAGTATTTGCGCTGGTATGAGCAACCCATTTTGTGGAGCAGAGAGGATCACCACCCCGGGTTGACAATCCGGGTCATCTGGCTTTAGTGGTGGCCCCTCAAGTTGGGGGATATAAGTTCACTAAGGTACTCATGGATGGGGGAAGTAGTATCAACATTCTATATTATGATACCTTCCGTCGTATGGGGTTGACAGATAAGAATCTTAAACCGTCAAACACCATTTTCCATGGTGTGGTGCCTGGCAAGTCTGCATATCCAGTGGGCAAGATAGCCCTAGAGGTGGCTTTTGGAGATGACCATGATTCAAGATCAGAAACATTGACTTTTGAGGTGTTGAAAATCAAAAGTCCGTATCACGCTTTGTTTGGGCGACCGGCTTATGCCAAGTTCATGGTGAGGCCGTGTTATGTTTATCTACAGCTTAAAATGCTAGGTCATAAGGGGACCATCATAGTACACGGGAGCAGGAAGATCGCTTTGGAATGTGAGGAAGGTGATGCGGCTTATGCTGAGTCGGTTTGTGCCACGGAGGAGCTGAAGTTTTATAAAGACCAAGTTGATCCGGCAGATATGACTTCTTTGAAAAAGCCAACTACGGAACACAATCCGGTGTTGAAATTTAAATCGGCCACAGATACTAAGATGGTTGATTTTGTTCCTGGTGATTCATCCAACCAGTTCAGCATCAACGCTAACCTAGATCCCGAATAGGAAGGCACACTCATCGAGTTCATCCATGAGAACCGGGACATCTTTGCATGGAAACCTTCTGACATGCTAGGTGTACCGAGGGAACTCACTGAGCACACACTTAACATTGATCCTAAGTTTAAACCAGTCCGGCAGTTTCTCCGCCGCTTCAATGAAGAAAGGCGCAAGACTATTGGTGAGGAAGTAGCTCGGTTGTTGGCCGCAGGGTTTATCATGGAGGTCTTTCACCCGGAGTGGTTGGCTAATCCGGTGCTGGTTCTTAAGAAAAACGACACTTGGCGTATGTGTGTAGATTACACAGACTTGAACAAGGCTTGCCCTGCAGACCCCTTTTCCCTCCCTCGTATTGATCAGATCATTGATGCTATGGCGGGTTGTGACCGTTTGTGTTTTCTGGATGCTTATTCTGGTTATCATCAGATCAAAATGGCAGTTAAGGACCAGGAGAAGACAACTTTCATAACTCCCTTTGGAGCCTTCTGCTATGTCTCCATGCCCTTTGGGCTTAAGAGTGCCCAGGCGACGTATCAACGCTGTGTTCAGAATTGTCTTCATAAGCAAATTGGGCGTAATGTTCATGCATATGTGGATGATATTGTGATAAAATCCAGGAAGGAGGAAACATTGATAGATGATTTGATTGAAACCTTTGACAACCTCCGGGTTTACAAGATGATGCTCAATCCGGAAAAGTGTGTCTTTGGTGTCCCGGCAGGCAAACTCTTGGGTTTGCTGGTGTCAAACAGAGGCATTGAGGCCAATCCGGAAAAAATCTCAGCAATTACATCTTTGGCTAAACCGGCGTGTATCAATGACGTTCAACGTTTGGCCGGCCGGATTGCGGCTTTGAGCCGGTTTATCAGTCGTCTTGGGGAGAAGGCTATCCCTTTATATCATATGCTAAAGAAAACAGATGATTTTGTCTGGAGCGAGGCGGCTGATAAAGCGTTTGAGGATCTGAAGAGGCAGTTAGCTGAACCGCCTGTGCTTGCAGCCCCGATCGATAAAGAGCCGTTATTGCCGTATGTGGCTGCTAATGCCCGAGCTGTTAGCGTGGCTATTGTGGTGGAGCGCAAGGAAGCCTGCAAGGAGTATCCGGTTCAACTGCCGGTTTATTATATCAGTGAGGTGCTCATTGAATCAAAGCAGAGGTATCCACATTGGCAGAAACTGGTGTATGGAGTGTTTATGGCAAGCCGGAATCTTAAACATTATTTTCTGGGCCATCCTATCATAGTGGTCAGTTCATCCCCTCTGGGAGATATCATTCAAAACAGAGAAGCAATTGGCCAGATTGCTAAGTGGGCTATTGAGCTTGGACCTCACGGGCTCAAATACATACCTCGCACAACGATTAAATCCCAAGCACTCGTGGACTTCATCAATGATTGGACGGAATTGCAGGCACCAGAGGAAAAGCCAGATAACACGTATTGGACTATTCACTTTGATGGATCCAGACAATTGGAGGGCTCGGGGGCTGGAGTCATACTAACTTCCCCACGAGGTGACAAGTTTTGTTATGTCCTCTGTTTAATGTTCCCTTGTACTAACAATGCAGCTGAGTATGAGGCCTTACTCCATGGTCTTCGGAGGGCTAAGGAGATGAACTTAAGCCGGGTTAAGTGCTTTGGGGATTCAGATCTGGTGGCCCAACAGGTGTCTGGCACTTGGGATTCTAAAGACCCACTCATGGCTGCATATCGACGAGAGGTGGACACAGTGGCTGGTCACTTCAAGGGTTATCAGGTGGACCATATAGACCGGCGAAAGAACGAAGCGGCGGACACTTTAAGCCACCTTGGTTCTCAACGTAAACCGGTCCCAGCAAATGTTTTTCTTGACGTGCTGCATAATCCGTTGGTCAATGTACCAACAGAGGAGGAGTTGGCCATTCCTGACCCGGAGGCTCAATTGGTGGCAGCTTGGCATGTCATACGGGATTGGACAATCCCATACCTGGCTTACATGAACCGGGGCGAGTTACCGGAGGATGAAACATTGACCCGACAGATAATCCGGCGTTCCAAGTCAATGACCATACTCAACGGAGAGTTACATCGTTACAATGTCTCAGGGGCAATTCAGTGTTGTGTCTCTCCTCAAGAGGGTTGTGAGATTTTGCGAGAAATCCGTGAAGGGGATTGTGGTCACCATGCAGGTTCAAAGTCTTTGGTAGCTAAAGCTTTTCGCCATGACTTTTATTGGTTAACAGCTCACGCAGATGCGGAGGATTTAGTTAAAAGATGTGATGGTTGTAAAAAATTCGCACGTCGTGCTCATATTCCGGCTCAGGAGTTGAGGATGATTCCAATAACATGGCCGTTTGCAACTTGGGAGCTTGATATGGTTGGACCCTTTAAGCGATCCAAGGATAAAAAGACCCACTTATTAGTGGCAGTAGACAAGTTCACCAAATGGGTGGAAGCAGAGCCAGTCAGTAAGTGTGATGCGGCCACGGCGGTTCAGTTCATCAAAAAGGTGATATTCCGGTTTGGTTTTCCACACAGTATTATAACTGATAATGGTACTAATCTGTCACAAGGAGAGATGGAGGAATTTTGCCAACATGAGCACATCCGGCTTGATATAGCATCAGTGGCTCACCCCCAATCTAATGGTCAAGCGGAGAGGGCAAATCAAGAAATTTTGAGAGGTATTAAACCCCGGCTTATGGTTCCTTTGAAGTGGACACCGGTTTGTTGGGTCGAGGAATTACCTTCTGAGTTATGGAGCATCAACACCACACCCAACAGATCTACGGGTTACACGCCTTTCTTCATGGTTTATGGAGCGGAGGCAGTTCTTCCTAGTGACATACGTCACGACTCGCCCCGTGTGGCAGCTTATGTTGAAGCTGATAATGAGACATCACGTCAGGATTCCCTGGACCTGTTAGATGAGGAGCGTGATCTTGCAGCAGCATGTTCGGTGATTTATCAACAAGATCTCTGATGTTATCACAGCCGTCGGCTTAAGACCAGAACCTTTCAAGAGGGCTATTTGGTGCTCCGGCTCATCCAGGATCAGACTGATATGCACAAATTATCCCCACCTTGGGAAGGACCTTTTGTGGTCAGCAAGAATTTGCACAATGGGTCATACTACCTCATTGATGTTCGAGAGCACAAAGACTCACGTAAATCGGAGGAGGAGACCAAGCGGCCGTGGAATATAGCTCTTCTTCGGCCTTACTAT
This sequence comes from Triticum aestivum, assembly GCF_018294505.1. Lineage (NCBI taxonomy): Eukaryota > Viridiplantae > Streptophyta > Magnoliopsida > Poales > Poaceae > Triticum > Triticum aestivum. The sequence continues at coordinate 391,189,626 of NC_057806.1, read as the reverse complement.
ACTTGAGCCACAGGCTCTTCATATGTACATATTTATGACAATGTATATATTATATAATAAACTGGAGCCTCGAATAAAGCAGGGTCTCTGCTCTTTTTACATCATGTGTGTGCTTACAAGAGTTTCTACTGACAAAGCGGAGTTTTGTTAAACCGGTCTCTGCAGCCGCACGGATATAAAGAAAATCACTAGGGGGCTTGGTCATATCTGAACCATAGCTACACCTCTTGATCGGTTTGAAACCACAAAGGGATATCACTAGGGGGCTTGGTTGTTGCCACACCATAGCTACACCTCTTGATCGGTTTAACACCACAAAGGGATGTCACTAGGGGGCTTGGTTGTTGTCACACCATAGCTACACCTCTTGATAGGCGTTAAGCCAAAAGGAAATTATGTGGAGCCAAAGAGAGTTTGTTGTATTAAGCACAACTCAAACATAGGTAACCACCGAGCACAGCTCACATATTACCTGGGGGCTCTTTGCTTCTCAAAGAACAATGAGTTTTGAACCCTTGTAATAGGCTATCAAGCCAGGCTTGGAAGCCAGGTGTATTCACCTAAAACCCCGGGTTATCTTGCCTCTTTAAGTAAGTCACTCTATCCAGGTAATCCTGGTATGACCCATCGAATGTTTGACAAGTCAATCCCATGGACCCTAAACTTGTCACAGTTAAATCGGTGATTGGTTAAAGATTGAGGTCCATCTAAAAAAGGCTTTGTAAAATGGTTTAACTCAGTGGCCTGGCAGCCCATGAAAAGCCACGATTTGGAGCCTGGTAGCTCGTAAAAAGCCTCGCATGTTCTTTTTGAGTTCTATTTGCCAAGTTTTTTGCCTTTGTTGAGGTTCATAATATTTTCTGATAAACCGGCGTCCTTGACCCGGTTTGTCTTTCAACTACATGTTGTCAGTACATGATCAGGTATAATACGACATTCATTAACCCGATCTAGTTTTGACTAACAAGTCGCCAGTGTTATAAGGAAAATTCGGTGTTTATTATATCCCGGTACGGTTTATTATCATAATCCGGCAAATTAAGGACGGAGTTATCAATGCTCCGGATTGGTGTTTACACCTTTACCATACAAGCAGTTGGTCAACCAACGAGATATGTTGCAGATATTATTTTTTATACAAACTTTGATTATCCATCTAAGTATTGTATATTTTGGGGCATCATGACTCGTCCAGTGGTAAACCACTAGGACACTTTCAAGTTCTTGTATCCAGGAACACAAATCATCATGGGCTATGCATAAATAGATCCCAAAAAGTGGAGCAAGTTTTCACAATATCAAAGCACCACAAAACATGCTCGATGGCATGACAGATAAAGGAGGTTTTGCTATCCTATTACAAGAAGCTTCAAAACGGCTCCAATTGACTAATTGTTTTTAAGCATTGGCACACAATAGCTGGTAAACCGGCTGCCGGTTTAAGATGCTTCGTCTGGATGGTTTGACGGTTGAGGGTCATTTGGTGCAATCACTTCTTCTTCATCCCTCCCCAGATGCTGGAAATCAACCGTTGACCAATCGATTCCGGTTAAAGCTTGAAACGCGGCTTCTTCATGGATAAGGCTGGAGGGGTTAATGTCAAGAGCGTAAGTATGCTTACGGATTGGAGGCACAAGTTCTTCGACTTCATGGATTTCGGCAGGTTGTCTCTTCCCTTCAGTGTCGTAAGCCGGCTGGAAATGAGATAAGTCTGTGTCTTCTGCCAGTTTGCTGGCTATTGGCCGCATCTCTTTTGTCAGCCTTCAGAGATCATCATTGTCGAAGTTTGAACTGTCCTCTTTCACACCTGGATATCCATTAATGATGTCATCCGCTTCAAGATCTGGAATCCATGCTTTGGACCGGATTAGTGGGGTCAGCGCTCCTGCTCTTGCGGCTGCCTTCTTCAGTTCGGTAATGTGGGCTGGTAACATGGCCAGCTTCTCAAGAGTTTCTTTTATCAGTGATGGCGCCGGTTTATTGTAGGATGCAGTGCATATAGCACGTTGGCATCCAGAGTAAAGTTGTTCTATTAAGGTATAAGCCGCTTTAAGCTTCATCCGCATATCAGCACCCAGATGAGTAATGCGAGTGCCTGTTATGGTTTAATATCAGCCAGACTGGTAAACAATAAGGTCTCACGAATTGGACAAACAACATAAGGAGATACTTACCAAATACAGCGGACGTCATAGCATCGATTTGTCGCTTCAAACCAGTCAGTTCATCTACAACTGGCTTCAGGGCTGCTTCGGCATCCTCAGCTCTTTTGGTTAAACCGGCCTTCTCGGTTTCCCAGTCAGCACGTTCTTTGTTAAAAGACTCCTTTAGCTGTTCCATAGCTGTCAGGGCTTTCGTCAGCTCCTCCTTGGCTTTCACAGCCTCTGCTTGTTGGGACTTCACGTTCTCTTGCAAATCAGCGGTTCGGGCATCTCTATTGCTTAGCTCAGCCTATAACAGAGAAGATATGTCACCAACAGGATATGTATTTTCAAAGTACTAAGTGTATAACAAGTTATGCACTTCGTACTTGGGGGCTAATGCCTATTTGCTCTATTATCAATACATCTTTTATAAGTCTCCAGAACAATGCAAGCATTATCCTTGACACTTTGGGGCTAATGTACATCTGTTCAAAACGGACGCATGGATTTCAAGACCCGGATTACCTCGCAAAGCTAAACCGGCCCTTGGGGGCTACACTAAGGAAAGCTACATAATTGCATTGGTAAAGTATTGGTTTTGTTTTCACTAAGGACCTGACATTTTGAGGGTCAGCAGGAGAGGATTAAAGTATTACAAACTCCCGGTTGAAGATTAACATCATAAAACGGCCCTTGGGGGCTACTTGGGCTAGTGTTTCAACTTTGGAATCAAGAAATAAAGGAAGATGAAAATACCTCATAGCGTTCCTTCATCAGGTTCACCAAACCGGCTTCATAGTCACGGTTTGAGTGCAGACGGTTTAAGAAACCAGAGTGAAGTTCTTCAACACTGAGATGAGCATAGCTTGATAAATCAGTGCTCCATTTACCCTTTTCCCTAGCAGCACACTCTTCTTTGGCACTATGTTGGGCCAAGATTACAGGATGGCCAGGAGAGCTGTGGCCCATGCCAGTAATGATAACGTCATCTCCTTGGCCTTCAGTAGTTTTTGCGGGTGATGATGGAGTATCAGTACCTCTCACCGGACTAGCCTGGTTTGGAGCTGCCGGTTCAGTGTCAGGCACAGCAGGACCAGCTTCTGGTTGTTCATCAATATTCTGGTCTTGAAGGGATGGTTCATCAAAGGTAGCTTCAGGATGAGGACCCTCCGGTTCACGAGTTTGGTCCAGTTCACCTATTTGCTCTTCTCCAAAAACCGCCTGGTATTCTAACAGATTGTTGACCCAAGCTTTCTTGCAGGGTCTGGCTTTGGCTCTGCAAACAAAATTAAAAGAGGTTTAGCATCTTATTCAAGATTTGCAACGCATTTGAAGAAAGGGTTTGAATGCTTACCCAGTGATACGTCTCCAACGTATCTATAATTTTTGATTGCTCCATGTTATATTATCTACTGTTTTAGACATTATTGGGCTTTATTTTCCACTTTTATATTATTTTTGGGACTAACCTATTAACCGGAGGCCCAGCCCAGAATTGCTGTTTTTTTGCCTGTTTTAGGGTTTCGAAGAAAAGGAATATCAAATGGAGTCCAAACGGAATGAAACCTTCGGAAACGTGATTTTCTCATCAGATAAGATCCAAGAGACTTGGACCCTCCGTCAAGAAAGCCACGAGGTGCTCACGAGGGTAGGGGTCGCGCCCCCCTTGCCTGGTGGGCCCCTCGAAGCTCCACCGACGTACTTCTCCCTCCTATATATATCCACGTACCCCCAAATGATCGGAGACAGAACCAAAAACCTAATTCCACCGCCGCAACTTTCTGTATCCATGAGATCCCATCTTGGAGCCTGTTCCAGAGCTCCGCCGGAGGGGGCATCGATCATGGAGGGCTTCTACATCATCATCCAAGCCCCTCCGATGAAGTGTGAGTAGTTTACTTTAGACCTACGGGTCCATAGCTAGTAGCTAGATGGCTTCTTCTCTCTTTTTGGATCTCAATACAATGTTCTCCCCCCTCTCATGGAGATCTATTCGATGTAATCTTCTTTTTGCGGTGTGTTTGTTGAGGCCGATGAATTGTGGGTTTATGATCAAGTCTATCTATGAATAATATTTGAATCTTCTCTAAATTCTTTTATGTATGATTGGTTATCTTTGCAAGTCTCTTCGAATTATCAGTTTGGTTTGGCCTACTAGATTGGTTGTTCTTGCCATGGGAGAAGTGCTCAGCTTTGGGTTCAAACTTGCGGCGTCCTTTCCCAGTGACAGAAGGGGCAGCAAGGCACGTGTTGTATTGTTGCTATCGAGGATAACAAGATGGGTTTCTTTATCATATTGCATGAAACTATCCCTCTACATCATGTCATCTTGCTTAAGGCGTTACACTGTTTTTTAACTTAATACTCTAGATGCATGTTGGATAGCAGTCGATGAGTGGAGTAATAGTAGTAGATGCAGAATCATTTCGGTCTACTTGTCTCGGACGTGATGCCTATATACATGATCATACTGAGATATTCTCATAACTATGCTCAGTTCTGTCAATTGCTCAACAGTAATTTGTTCACCCACCGTCGAATACTTATGCTCTGCCCCAGGGTTCTCGGTTCAAGAAACTGAAGAGAGCTCTTCCTACTGAATCTGCTCCACCTCTAGCTGCGTCAGATAATCTTGAAGCAGAAGTGCCACCACCCACATCTATCTCTGAGCTCCAGCGTATTGGAGCGCACCTGCAGATTGCACCAGAGAAGATCTTTGCGGAGAAGCTTGTAGCTGATCCGTCCAAGTCTCACACCAGCAGCAACTCCGATGATAAGTGACAACCTCGGCTGCTTGGGTCCATGGCGTACCTTAATAATTGTCATTTTATGTTCTTTGTTTCATTTGTGTTGAATTATCGTGTGGACTTGGCTTTTGGGTCGGGTAGATCACTGCGTGGTCTCCTTCATGCTGAACTTATTTTGGGTTGTAATGAATTGCAACGCGTTTAGAGACTGGAAGGTCCTGTGTTGGAATGTACATGGCCTTAACTCTGAAGCCCGTCAGCTAGCAGTCAAGCAAAAAATTGATGAATCTGGGTGTTCGATTATTTTCCTTCAGGAAACCAAATGCATGCATATTGATCAGCGTTTCCTTAGAAAATTTTGCCCACGGCGCTTTGATAACTTTGTGTATGTACCATCTGTCGGTGCATCTGCTGGAATTGTGGTTATTTGGAATTCCTCTTTCTTTGCTAGAAAGTTAGTTCAAGCTAAACCCTATGGTATCGTCATGGAGTTTCGTTCCATGCACACGTCTGAAGTTTGGACCTTGGTTTCTGTTTATGGTCCTTGTCAGAACACGGCTCGCGATGAATTTGTGCAATGGTTATACAATTTGGATATCCATTTCGATGACAACTGGTTGTTGGTTGGCGATTTTAACTTTATGCGCTCGTTGGATAATCGCAATTTACCAGGGGGTAATGTCCATGATAATTTCCTCTTTAATGAAATTATTGGCCATCTGGGCCTTGTTGAGCTGCCAATTAAAGGTCGTCAGTATACTTGGTCCAACATGCAGTCTATTCCTTTGCTAGAGCAGATCGATTGGTTCTTCACATCTGTTTCTTGGACTAATAATCATCCCAATACTTTGGTCTTACCGTTGGCACGCTCTGCTTCAGATCACGTCCCGTGTGTAGTTAATGTTGCAACCTGCATTCCAAAGGCCAAGTTGTTCCGTTTTGAGAAATATTGGGTGAATCTTCCAGGGTTTATGGAATGTGTTCAGGATGTTTGGAATAGGCCTTCTAGGAAATCTTCTGCCGCTGGTTCTATCTGCGCCAAGTTTAAAGCTCTCAGAGTTGCTCTTAAGAAATGGCATGTGAATCTTTCCATGATTAAAGCACTCATTGCAGATTGTAACAAGGTCATTTTATATTTTGATGGACTTGAGGAACTGCGTACTCTAACCTGGCCAGAGTCGAATTTTCACCGAATTGTGAAGTTGCATTTAGAGGAAATTCTTCACTTACAGTTTATTTACTGGAAACAGCGTTGCACCATCCGTTTCATCAAGATTGGTGAAGAGAACTCAAAGTTTTTTCAGGCCATGGCCACCGAAAGTTACCACAAAAACACCATCTCCTCTATTAAAAATGTTATTGGAGATGTGGTGACAGATCATCAACAACTTGCTGGAATGTTTGTCTGAATTCAAAAACCGCATGGGTCACGCTCAAGGTATTCAGATGGGCTTTGACTTGGAGAATCTCCTAGCTAGAGTTGATGGGCTGGAGGATTTATCTAAACCCTTCTCTAAGGTCGAAGTGGATGAGGTTATCAAGCATTTACCTCTTGATCGTGCTCCTGGTCCGGATGGCTTTACGAGACTTTTCTTAAAGAAATGCTGGCATATCCTCAAAGCTGATTTTTTGGATTTGGTCAAAGAGTTTTATGAGGGCAAATGTAATTTGGAGTGTTTAAATACATCCTTCATAACTCTTATACCCAAGAAGCTGAGCCCGGAGTTTGTTGGTGATTTTCGACCGATCTCTCTAACAAACACTTGTTTAAAATTTCTCACCAAGCTTATGGCCAATCGTTTGCAGAAGGTTATCCTTAGCTGCATTCACCAAAACCAGTATGATTTCCTCAAATGCTGTTCCATTCATGATTGTCTTTCCTGGTGTTTCGAATATATTCACCAATGTAAAGCTTCAAGGAGACTTATCGTTATGCTAAAACTTGACTTTACAAAGGCCTTTGTACTCTTGAGCATGCAGCCATCCTTAGAATTTTGAAATGCAAGGGTTTTGATGATCGTTGGAGGGGGTGGGTTGATAGTTTGCTATCTTCTGGGTCATCTTCAATTCTGTTGAATGGGGTTCCTGGCCAGCATTTCAAGTGTCGATCTGGAGTTCGTCAGGGTGATCCTTTGTCGCCACTATTATTTGTCATTGCCGTGGACCTGCTACAGTCAGTAGTTAATGATATGTGTCGACGTAACATACTCACTTTGCCAATACCCACCAAGTCCAACGACTATCCAATTGTGCAGTACGCCGACGACAACCTTATTGTTCTACCTGCTGTTGACTCTCAACTAATTGCCCTTAAGGAGATGCTTGAAATTTTCGCTGTCTCAACTGGTTTGAAAGTTAACTTCAGTAAGTCTTCGATGATCCTGCTAAATATGTCTGATGAGGAGGGCTCTAGACTTGCCAGCTTGCTTGGATGCACTGTTGGTACTCTTCCCTTTACCTACCTTGGTTTGCATATGGGAACAATGAGACCTACCATATCTAGTTTGATGCCTTTGGTCGATCGTATTGAGAGAAGGTTGTCAGCTTCTTCTTGCCTCCTCAATCAGGGAAGTAGACTCCAGTTGCTCCAATCGGTCCTCACTTCAATGCCAATATACTTCCTTTGCACTTTCTCGATCCCGCAAGGTATTCTTAAGCAGATTGAGAGAATTGAACGTCTATGTCTTTGGAGAGGTAATTCGGACACGCCTCGACAGCCTTTGGCAGCTTGGGAGCTGGTTAGCAGACCAAAGAAATATGGTGGTTTGGGAGTTCTTGATCTAAGTGTGCAAAATGATGCTCTTCTGATTAAACATCTTTTCAAGTTCTTTAACAAGATGGATATTCCGTGGGTGAATTTAATCTGGGACTCCTATTATCAATCCTCGGCTCCACAAGCTACCCAGATGTGTGGTTCCTTCTGGTGGCGTGACGTGCTTAAGCTTTATGATAAATTTTGTAAACTGGCAATGCCGCAGGTTCATGCTGGTGACACTATGGTATTCTGGCTGGATAAATGGGAAATTAGTGGCAATCTTGTCATTCTTAAGGACCGGTTTCCAAGACTCCATTCCTTTGTGATTGATGACTTGGTCACTGTTAAGGATGTCCTCGAGCTACCTAATTTGATTGATAGCTTCCATCTACCACTGTCTCTAGAGGCTTTCCAAGAGTTTGATCAACTTCAGTCTATGCTCGTTCCTATTGAGCTTGATCCTAACAGTAAGGACATTTGGAGATGGCCATCTAAGTCTGGTCAATTCCAGACCAAGATATATTATGGCTATGCTTTCTCTAGCATTGTGGTAGATCCTATTTTCAAATGGATATGGAAATGCTCTTGCACTCTCAAGATCAGAGTCTTTGGATGGCTTCTTCTTATGGATCGCCTTAACACAAGAGATATGATGCAGTGCAGGCACTGGATCATCCAGGATGATTCCTGTGTGCTTTGCCAATCTCAAATTCATGAAGATAGAATTCATCTCTTCTTCACATGCAATTTCAGCCAGAGAGTTTGGAATTATCTTGGGATTTCTTGGCAGATTCAGCCTCATCAGTCAACCTACTCCATGGCTTCTTCGGCTAGATATGAGTTTGGTTTGCCCTTCTTCACAGAAGTGGTTTTTACTGCCACTTGGAACATTTGGACTCAAAGGAATGGCAAAATCTTCAGGAATGAGACACCAAGCTTCAGAGCCTGGAGAAGGAACTTTGTACAGGATTTAACCATGTTAACTCATAGGATCAAATGTAAATATAGAGATAAGCTTCTAGACTGGTTAGCTTCTTTACCCTAGATAGTTAGTTCTTCTTTTCTCTTGTCTTGTACCTTGGACTTTTTATACTGAGTTTTAATAAAGCACTGTGAGGCTATTGCCTTACAGTATATAATCAAAAACAAACCTATGGCCCCTGGGTCTCTTTCTCATCATATCAATCCCCATCACTTTATTATTGGTTTGCTTTTACTTTGCTTTTACTTTACTTACTTTGCATCTCTATACCAAAAATACCAAAAAAAATATTATTTATCATCTCTATCAGATCTCACTTTCGTAAGTGACCATGAAGGGATTGACAACCCCTAAGTGTGTTGGTTGCGTTGAGCTATTGTTTTCGTGTAGGTACGAGGGACTCGAGTGTAGCCTCCTACTAGATTGATACCTTGGTTCTCAAAAACTGAGGGAAATACTTACGCTACTTTGCTGCATCATCCCTTCCTCTTCAGGGAAATCCAACGCAGTGCTCAAGAGGTAGCAAGAAGGATTTCTGGCGCCGTTGCCGAGGAGTCTGCGCAAAAGTCAACATACCAAGTACCCATCACAATCCCTATCTCCCGCATTACACTATTTGCCATTTGCCTCTCGTTTTCCTCTCCCCCACTTCACCCTTGCCATTTTATTCGCCCTCTCTCTCTCTCTATCCTCCCTCTCTTTCTCTGTTTGCCTTTTTGCCCGTTTGCTTTTTGTTTGCTCGTGTGTTAGTTTGCTTGTTTGTCGCAATGGCTCAAGATAATACTAAATTGTGTGACTTCACCAATACCAATAATAATGATTTCCTTAGCACTCCGATTGCTCCTCTTACCGATGCTGAATCTCATGAAATTAATACTGCTTTGTTGAATCTTGTCATGAAAGATCCGTTCTCCGGCCTTCCTAGTGAAGATGCCGCTACCCATTTAATAGCTTCGTTGATTTGTGTGACATGCAAAAGAAGAAAGATGTCGATAATGATATTGTTAAATTGAAGCTATTTCCTTTTTCGCTTAGAGATCGTGCTAAAGCTTGGTTTTCGTCTTTGCCTAAAAATAGTATTGATTCATGGAACAAATGTAAAGATGCTTTTATCTCTAAGTATTTTCCTCCCACTAAGATCATCTATCTTAGAAACGATATTATGAATTTTAAACAACTTGATCATGAACATGTTTCACAAGCTTGGGAGAGAATGAAATTAATGATATGTAATTTCCCTACTCATGGTTTAAATTTGTGGATGATTCTTCAGAATTTTTATGCCGGATTGAATTTTGCTTCTAGAAATCTTTTAGATTCGGCCGCGGGAGGCACTTTTATGGAAATCACTTTAGGAGAAGCTACTAAACTCCTGGATAATATTATGGTTAATTATTCTCAATGGCATACTGAAAGACCTACTAAAAACGTGCATGCGATAGAAGAAATTAATGTTTTGAGTGGAAAGATGGATGAACTTATGAAATTATTTCCTAATAAGAGTGTTTCTTCTGATCCTAATGATGTGCCCTTGTCTACTTTGATTGAGAATAATAATGAATCTATGGATGTGAATTTTGTTGGTAGGAACAATTTTGGTAACAACGCGTATAGAGGAAATTTCAATCCTAGGCCTTATCCTAGTATTCCCTCTAATAATTATGGTAATTCCTACAACAATTCTTATGGAAATTATAATAAGATGCCCTCTGATTTTGAATCTAATATTAAAGAATTTATTTCTTCGCAAAAGAATTTTAATGCTATGATTGAAGAAAAATTGCTTAAGATTGATGATTTGGCTAGGAACGTTGATAGAATTGCTCTTGATGTTGATTCTTTGAAAATTAGATCTATTCCACCTAAGCATGATATCAATGAGTCTCTCAAATCCATGAGAATTTCAATTGACGAGTGCAAAGAAAGAACCGCTAGGATGTGTGCTAAGAAAGATGCCTTTATAAAAGCGTGTTCTTCTAGTTCCTATGAAAATAATGATGAAGATCTAAAAGTTATTGATGTGTCCCCTATTAAATCTTTTTTTGCAATATGAATCTTGATAATGACGGGACTGAATATGATCAACCTTTACCTAGAAGGCGTTCTAAGAATTTGGAATTTGTTGATCTTGATGCTAAATTTGATAAAAGTGGGATTGAAGAAATTAAAACCCTAGATGTTGCTAAACCCACTATTATGGATTTCAAGGAATTTAACTATGAAAATTGCTCTTTGATTGATTGTATTTCCTTGTTTCAATCCGTGCTAAAATCTCCTCACTCTTATAGTCAAAATAAAGCGTTTACTAAACATATCGTTGATGCCTTGATGCAATCTTATGAAGAAAAACTTGAATTGGAAGTTTCTATCCCTAGAAAACTTTATGATCAGTGGGAACCAACTAGTAAGATTAAAATTAAAAATTATGAGTTTTATGCTTTGTGTGATTTGGGTGCTAGTGTCTCTACTATTCCCAACACTTTGTGTGATTTACTAGATTTCCGTGATTTTGATGATTTCTCTCTAAACTTGCATCTTGCGGATTCCACTATTAAGAAACCTATGGGAAGAATTAATGATATTCTTATTGTTGCTAATAGGAATTATGTGCCCGTAGATTTTATCGTTCTTGATATAGATTGCAATCCTTCTTGCCCTATTATTCTTGGTAGACCATTCCTTAGAACGGTTGGTGCAATTATTGATATGAAGGGAATATTAGATTTCAATTTCCATTAAAAAAGGGCATGGAACACTTTCCTAGAAAGAAAATAAAATTACCATATGAATCTATCATGAGAGCCACTTATGGATTGCCTACCAAAGATGGCAATACCTAGATCTATTCTTGCTTGTTATGCCTAGCTAGGGGCATTAAACGATATCGCTTGTTGGGAGGCAACCCAATTTTATTTTTATTCCTTGCTTTTTGCTCCTGTTTAGTAATAAATAAATTATCTAGCCTATGTTTTGGTTGTGTTTATTGTGTTTAATTAGTGTTTGTGCCAAGTAGAACCGTTGGGAAGACTTGGGGAAAGTCTTGATTGAACTTGCTATAAAAAACAGAAACTATAATTGGAAAGTGCTATTTAGTTAATTATTTTTGCATATGATTAATAGATAAATTACTCACGTCCAGCAATTTATTTTAGAATTTTTGGGGTTCCAGATCTTGCGCTAGCTACAGATTACTACAGACTGTTCTGTTTTTGACAGATTCTGTTTTTTGTGTGTTGTTTGCTTATTTTGATGAATCTATGGCTAGTAAAATAGTTTATAATCCATGGAGAAGTTGTAATACAGTAGGTATAACACCAATATAAATAAATAATGAGTTCATTACAGTACCTTGAAGTGGTCTTTTGTTTTCTTTCGCTAACGGAGCTCACGAGTTTTCTACTTTAAGTTTTGCGTTGTGAAGTTTTCAAGTTTTGGGTAAAGAATTGATGGATTATGGAACAAGGAGTGGCAAGAGCCTAAGATTGGGGATGCTCATGGCACACCCAATATAATCTAATTACACCTAAAAGCCAAAGCTTGGGGATGCCCCGGAAGGCATCCCCTTTTTCGTCTACTTCTATCGGTAACTTTACTTGGAGCTATATTTTTATTCACCACATGATATGTGTTTTGCTTCGAGCGTCTTTTATGATTTGAGTCTTTGCTTATTAGTTTACCACAATCATCCTTGCTGTACACACCTTTTGAGAGAGCCATACATGATTTGGAATTTTATAGAATACTCTATGTGCTTCACTTATATCTTTTGAGCTTTATAATTTTGCTCTAGTGCTTCACTTATATCTTTTAGAGCACGGTGGTGGATTTGTTTTATAGAAACTATTGTTCTCTCATGCTTCACTTAGATTATTTTGAGAGTCTTAATAGCATGGAAATTTTCTTAAAATCCTAATATGCTTGGTATGCAAGATTAATAATAAAACTTTCTTATGAGTGTGTTGAATACTAAGAAAAGATTGATGCTTGATGATTGTTTTGAGATATGGAGGTAATAATATCAAAGTCATGCTAGTTGAGTAGTTGCGAAATTGAGAAATACTTGTGTTGAGGTTTGCAAGTCCCGTAGCATGCACGTATGGTAAACGTTATGCAACAAATTTGAAACATGAGGTGTTATTTGATTGTCTTCCTTATGAGTGGCGGTTGGGGACGAGCGATGGTCTTTTCCTACCAATCTATCCCCCTAGGAGCATGCGCGTAGTGCTGAGGTTTTTGATGACTTGTAGATTTTTGCAATAAGTATGTGAGTTCTTTATGACTAATGTTGAGTCCATGGATTATACACACTCTCACCCTTCCACCCTTGCTAGCCTCTTCGGTACCGTGCATTGCCCTTTCTCACATTGAGAGTTGGCGCAAACTTCGCCGGTGCATCCAAACCCCGTGATATGATACGCTCTTTCACACATAATCCTCCTTATATCTTCCTCAAAACAACCACCATGCCTACCTATTATGGCATTTCCATAGCCATTCTGAGATATATTGCCATGTAACTTTCCATCATTCCGTTCATCATGACACATTTATCATTGTCATATTGCTTAGCATGATCATGTAGTTGACATAGTATTTGTGGCAAAGCCACCGTTCATAATTCTTTCATACATGTCAGTCTTGGTTCATTGCATATCCCGGTACACCGCCGGAGGCATTCACATAGAGTCATCTTTGTTCTAGTATCGAGTTGTAATAATTTAGTTGTAAATAAATAGAAGTGTGATGATCATCATTATTAGAGCATTGTCCCAAGTGAGGAATCTTAAAAAATTAGAGAAAAAGAGAGAAGGGGCAATGTTACTATCCTTTTACCACACTTGTGCTTCAAAGTAGCACCATGATCTTCATAGTAGAGAGTCTCTCATGTTATCACTTTCATATACTAGTGGGAATTTTTCATTATAAAACTTGGCTTGTATATTCCAATAATGGGCCTCCTCAAGTGCCCTAGGTCTTCGTGAGCAAGCAAGTTGGATGCACACCCACTAGTTTCTTTTGTTAAGCTTTCATACATTTATAGCTCTAGTGCATCCATTGCATGGCAATCCCTACTCCTTGCATTAACATCAATCGGTGGGCATCTCCATAGCCCATTGATTAGCCTCGTTGATGTGAGACTTTCTCCTTTTTTGTCCTCTCGACATAAACCCCCCTTCATTATATTCTATTCCACCCATAGTGCTATGTCCATGGCTCGCGCTCATATATTGCGTGAAAGTTTATAGGTTTGAGATTACTAAAGTATGAAACAATTTCTTGGCTTGTCATCGGGGTTGTGCATGATGATAGCATTCTTGTGTGACGAAAATGAAACATGACTAAACTATATGATTTTGTAGGGATGAACTTTCTTTGGCCATGTTATTTTGAGAAGACATAATTGCTTAGTTAGTATGCTTGAAGTATTATCATTTTTATGTCAATATGAACTTTTGTCTTGAATCTTTCAGATCTCAATATTCATACCACAATTAAGAAGAATTACATTAAAATTATGCCAAGTAGCACTCCGCATCAAAAATTCTATTTTTATCATTTACCTACTCGAGGACGAGCATGAATTAAGCTTGGGGATGCTTGATACGTCTCCAACGTATCTATAATTTTTTATTGCTCCATGCTATATTATCTACTGTTTTAGACATTATTGGGCTTTATTTTCCACTTTTATATTATTTTTGGGACTAACCTATTAACCGGAGGCCCAACCAAGAATTGTTGTTTTTGCCTCTTTTAGGGTTTCGAAGAAAAGGAATATCAAACGGAGTCCAAACAGAATGAAACCTTCGGAAATGTGATTTTCTCATCAGATAAGATCCAAGAGACTTGGTCCCTCCATCAGGAAAGCCACGAGATGCTCACGAGGGTAGGGGCGCCCCCCCTAGGGCGAGCCCCCCTGCCTCGTGGGCCCCTTGAAGCTCCACCGGCGTACTTCTTCCTCCTATATATATCCACGTACCCCCAAACGATCGGGGACGGAGCCAAAAACCTAATTCCACCACCGCAACTTTCTGTATCCACGAGATCCCATCTTGGAGCCTGTTTTGGAGCTCCACTGGAGGGGGCATCGATCACGGAGGGCTTCTACATCATCATCCAAGCCCCTCCGATGAAGTGTGAGTAGTTTACTTCAGACCTACGGGTACATAGCTAGTAGCTAGATGGCTTCTTCTCTCTTTTTGGATCTCAATACAATGTTCTCCCCCTCTCTCGTGGAGATCTATTCAATGTAATCTTCTTTTTGCGGTGTGTTTGTTGAGACCGATGAATTGTGGGTTTATGATCAAGTCTATTTATGAATAATATTTGAATCTTCTCTGAATTCTTTTATGTATGATTGGTTATCTTTGCAAGTCTCTTCGAATTATCAGTTTGGTTTGGCCTACTAGATTGGTTGTTCTTGCCATGGGAGAAGTGCTCAGCTTTGGGTTCAATCTTGTGGTGTCCTTTCCCAGTGACAGAAGGGGCAGCAAGGCATGTATTGTATTGTTGCCATCGAGGATAACAAGATGGGTTTTTTATCATATTGCATGAAACTATCCCTCTACATCATGTCATCTTGCTTAAGGTGTTACTCCGTTTTTAACTTAATACTCTAGATGCATGCTGGATAGCGGTCGATGAGTGGAGTAATAGTAGTAGATGCAGAATCGTTTCGGTCTACTTGTCTCGGACGTGATGCCTATGTACATGATCATACCTAGATATTCTCATAACTATGCTCAATTCTGTGAATTGCTCAACAGTAATTTGTTCACCCACCGTAGAATACTTATGCTCTTGAGAGAAGCCACTAGTGAAACCTATGGCTCCTGGGTCTCTTTCTCATCATATCAATCTCCATCACTTTATTATTGCTTTGCTTTTACTTTGCTTTTACTTTACTTACTTTGCATCTCTATACCAAAAATACCAAAAAATTATTATTTATCATCTCTATCAGATCTCACTTTCGTAAGTGACCGTGAAGGGATTGACAACCCCTAAGCGCGTTGGTTGCGTTGAGCTATTGTTTTTGTGTAGGTACGAGGGAGTTGAGCATAGCCTCCTACTGGATTGATACCTTGGTTCTCAAAAACTAAGGGAATTACTTACGCTACTTTGCTGCATCATCCCTTCCTCTTCGGGGAAATCCAATGCAGTGCTCAAGAGGTAGCACCCAGCTACAGTTTTAAGAGGAGGGAGTTGGGTTGCTGTTGATTCGCCAAAGGATGAAGGAGGTGTCACCTGATAATTTGAATTGGACGGATTAAGAGGTTGTCTGAATTAACCTGCCTTGGGATAAGAATTGTCAGAAGTGGGAGAGACCTCAGATCGGCGCTTCCTAACCGGGGTATCAGGTAAACCGGCCGAAGTGACCTGTTGGCCACTGTGCCGGGTTGTCCGGCGAGCTTCATGCTGCTGCGTCTTCAAAATAAATGTTGGATCCAAGTAAGCAAGAGGATGAGAAAAGCTTACTTTCCGGACTGCTTGACGGGTTTTTTGTGTTGGCATAGAGTCTGAACCGGAGGAAAGGGTAATTACCTCTACATCATTAGCCTGGCTGCCTTCTGCGTCCTCCTGATAAAGATCATTGTTAATGAGGTGCATGAAAAGGGAGCCAAGTGAGTCAAGTTCTACCTCAACTTCCGGATCATCTGCATCTTCATCAAGTTCCATGTTAATCCGGTCAGCTGTTTTCCGCTTTGAGGTATGCTTGACGGCTTTGGTTTTGGGATGGGATGGCTTTGCCGCTTTATCTACGGGTTTCCGCTTCCAGAAGGGATCATCACCCTGTTTATGCACAGACAGAAGAAAGTTTACAAGTTGAACAATTTAAAGATATAAAAGATAAAAAGGAAGCATAGTGCTTACAGCAGGCGGTTTATTTTGAGTGTAGAAGGGGTTCAAGCCGGTTTGGCGACAGAATGATTCCGGTTCATTCAAAATTTTCTTAACACCTTCAGTAACCTCTTCATCGGTTATCTGAATGTTGATGTGGTGTTGGGGGTCTTCTAATTCACCGGTATACTCACACATTAAACCGGGGCGGCGGCTTAGTGGCAAGACGCTCCAAGATATCTAGCAACGCACAAAATCAACGCCTGTTAAACCGTTGGCCATAAAGGCCCGGAGCTTGGTGAGTTGAGGAGCATGTTTGGCCCGTTCTACAGAACTTAAACGTTGCGGCATTGGATGAGTGTTGGAAAGCCGGTGTTCACGATAGCCTCGAAGAGGGTTCTCATCTTCGGGAGAGGTATCTATGCAGTAGAACCAAGTCTGGTTCCATTCCTTAGGGTGACTGTGCAGTTTCGCATGAGGGAATTCAACTTCTTTCTGCTTTTGAATAGAGACACCACCAAGTTCAGTGTTGGGACCATTTACAAATTATGTACGCCGGTTCAGATGAAAAAAGTCCTGGAATAGCTCAGCCGTTGGTTCTTCTTGTAAGTACACTTCACAGAAGACTTGGAAGTTGCATAGATTGGACACCGAGTTGGGTCCTATATCTTGAGGATGGAGTTGGAAACTGGCAAGAACATCTAGGAAAAACTTCAACCCGGGCGGTTTGAAACCACGGCCTATGTGGTCGACAAAGACCACTACCTCACCCTGCCTTGGGGTAGGAGGATTCTCTGTTCCTGGAACTCGCCACCGAATTTCCGTTTTCTTGGGCAAGGTGCCGATACTGACCATTCCGTTCAACTGTTCTTTGGTGATCCGGAAGGAGCCCAATTGCAAGCGGCAAACTGTTTGGCCATTATGAAACGAAAAGCTGAAAAAGAAATGCCGGTTTACAAATCATTCATGGTGGTACACAAGATGCAATGGAATAAAGATTTACAGATATGTGAAATTGCGTAAACCGAAGACTGATACAATAATGAATGACAAGGTCATATCAAGGCATACATGTGTTGTTAAACCGGGCTATTACAATGAATGTAAAGGAGGTTTGCCGGTTTACCAGGGGACTAATGGTATGAGATATATTGTTTTTACAAGGGTAAACCGTCTACATGGTAAAGAGGATACAGATCTAAGGTGAAAAAGGGCTAAGTAAGGTAAAACAGTTTTCACAGTTTGGCATGGGAATTTCAGATCTGCCGTGTGTTGGATAATCAAAATATATTCTGTTCTAATCTCAAGTGCTCAAAAGGTTCAGTAAGTTCAGATGGGTTTGATATCAAGTAGATGCCTTAACAAGAAGAAAGGAGTTTAAGCTACAAAGGGCGTTGAAAACAATCAGATCTAACTAGCCATTGATGTTACTAAAGGAGGAACAGCTTCAGGTTATGAAGAACACCAAACCCTAATGGTGGATCTGGGGTGAGGAGAAAGGAACTTACTGGTACAAGAAGAAGCAGCGAAGGGTCACCGCGTGTCTCTGGTAATGGTCAGGTTGATGCAGCCGCCTTTGTCGAAGCAGAGGTGAAGCTCAGTGATGGCAGCAGCGCTCAGGGGCAGAGGTGTCGCGAGGAGGAAGACGAAGTGAAGGAGACGAAGGGGAAAAAGGAGAAGACCCGTGGTCCTATTTATAAGGCGAAGCGATAAAGCGACAAGTGCGGAAATCGAGGAGCTGGAAATGGATAATTATTAAAGATGACGCCTCGAGGGTTGAAACCATTACTAATGAAGAGCATCTTCGGCTTCGACGGGTAGATGACATCATAACGATTGGCTGCGGATTTAAAGGATGACGTCACGACGATTTACCAGATTTATACAAAGATGCCAGAGCAAGAATTTTTCTAAGTGTTGAAGATTGACATGAACAAGTTCAAACCAATCTGGGGCCTAATGTTGGGGATATTACTACTGGACGTAAACCGGCCAGGAGCAGCCGAATTAACTTTATGAAGATTAGAAGCCCATGAAGACGTAAGAATGATGGTGCTTTATGAAGGCCCAAGGCCCAAAGGCGAGTTAAAGCCTATAGATGTAAATCGACCTTATTATGTAACTTGCATTGTAAGATAGGAAGTATAGAGACCGAACTGGACACGTTTATGATCCGGCTTCGGGACTCTGTAAACCGGCGGGCGTCAACCTATGTATATAAAGGGATGACCCGACAGCGGTTTAGGGACAACAGACAACAACTCGAGGGCCAGTCAAAGCGGATTTGCTCCCTAGCCATCGAAACCCTAGTGATACCAATCACAACTAGACGTAGGCTTTTACCTTCATCGAAGGGGCCGAACTAGTATAAAATCCCCGTGTCTCCTTGTCCGGTTTAACCCCTTTAAGCTAACCCGTCGCGATGGCTCCACGACTAAGTCCTTTGACAAGGACATCTGTCATGACAAACCCACGACAACGCCGGTGCCGGCATTTAGCATGTACCACAGATGGCGGCCGACATCGTCTAGTTAGCTAAGAGTAAGTTAGTACTTGTACACTACTAGACTATTAGTGGGAGTAGATAGTTAACTTGGCTATGATGGTTGTCAACGTGGAAGTTCAGTACTCTATATGTGGATCAGGCCTGTTACTTTACTCTGAATGTTGAACTTTCCGTTTGAACATATGGAATGGGCTGTTATTTTTTTAAATGGGTTGTATTTGTCCTCCATGGGTTTAGAGGCTGACCTGTGGGCCTAGCAAGTTGATGCGTACACAATCAGGAGATGATTGTACGTGGAGAGGATGACAGCAGGGACCCGCCAAGTTCATGGCAGTACGCAAGCAAGTGCCTCCTTATTTCAAGCCAATAAAAATATGGCTCCTCCTAGTGGATTTCTGACATCTCGGTCCCATACCATTGTCAACGTAGTCAATAAACGAGAGAATTGCACAACGAGCGGCTGACACCAGGGACCCAACAGCTCGCCCAGTTATTTTTGTTTTGGGTTAATTTGATAAATGCCACTCCAAATCTGGTGTATCCGAGAAATGCCACTTCAATTTCCAAACTTTGAAAAATGCCATTTCATGCCATTTCTAGTGGCATTTTTTGAAGTCTGGAGTGGCGTTTTTCAAAGTTTGCAAACTGCAGTGGCGTTTTTCAAAGTTTGCAAAAATTGAAGTGGCATTTTTTAAAGTTTGGAAATTGCAGTGGCATTTTTATGAATCGCCATAATTGGAGTGGCATTTATCTAATTTGTTTTTGAGACGGAAGTAGGGTGTCAACTGGGCTGTGCGGGACACTCTCGCCCGTCTAGACAGCCTTTTCTTTTATGTTTACCACAGACCAGCCCAGTAGTTTTTTTTTCTTAATGAAAATGGCTAGCCCAGTTTTTTTGTGATTTGTCAAGTAAGTCGCTTTACCAGGCCTATTGGACTGCAAATATTTCAAGACGAGGAGAGCTTCATTCGGCTGGCCGAGAAAATGGCCTATCAGTAATGAGAAATGGGATGTACATTTTTAAAACACATCAAACCGGCAATTAGTTTCAAATACCTTTTTTTCATTTCGAGATTTTAAATTGCATTGATTTTTATGCGCGGTCAATTTATTGGATTTTATATTGATATATATTTATTTTTAAAATCAGTGTGGATGTGACTAGAAATTTTGGGATTAAAAACAGTTCAGACCGCACCGACATATGCAAAATTTCATATATTTTTTTAACCGTGGCCACAATATGGGCTGTAATGCTAACAAAAAGAATATGGGCTCCAAAAAAACCCGTAAGAGTTAGCAAATGGGTTGTAAATTATTTGAAATAATGGCAGATAGGTTGTATGCTGTTTTCCACAGATTTGAGGCTTTCGACAGATGGCATGTATACTGTTGGATGTCCATCCAACGGCCGTCGTGCTTCTTCAATCTCTGCTCTTCCTGCTCCAGCCACTCAAATAAGCGCCGGCGGGACTGCCTACTCCCTCCTCCCCGCGGCCGGCTGTGCTGCCGCGTAGGCCTCACCGCCCCACCGAACTGCCATCGCTGGCCTAGCCATCCCTATACTCACCCACACCTGTTGTTATTCTCCGGTGACGGCAGACGAACCAGTAAACCCTCGTACAGTCGTACTCCCCTCCGCATGGGAAACAAAAACAACTGCCGAGTCTTCCCTGCCTCCGTGTCGTTCCCTTCCTAGGCCTCGCCGTCATCCACCGCCCTGGTGCTCTCGGCGTGGCGTGGTCAACGACCGACAAGCGTCTTAAGTGGACTGTACGTGGAGAGGCTGACAGCTGGGTCCATGGCCGCATGCAAGGAAATGCCTCCATATTACGCGCAAAATAATGATTCCTCCACCTGACATGTGGGACCCACCGAAAGGGCCTCTTTATTTCGCTAAAAAAACGTTACCACCGCTGACAGCTCGGACCCACCAGCTATATCTTCGCACGCAAGGAAGTGCCTCCTTATTACGCACAAAAAAATGAATACTCCCCCTGCTAGCTGGGACTCAGTATAGTGGGCCTACTAAGTTGACGGGGACGAAGGGCTTTGTCAACTTAGTCAATATGCACGATTCTAGCTCAACTGACCGTACGATGTCCATCCAACGGCCGTAGTGCTTCTTCAACCTCTGGTCTTCTTGCTCCAGCCGCCCAAAGCAGCGCCGGTCGTGCCGCCTGCTCCTGCCTCCCATGGCCGGCTGTGCTGCCGTGGAGGCCTCACCGCCCCCATACTACTCCCACCGCTGGCCAGGCCATCCCTCCACTCCACTCACCCACACCCCCTGTTATTCTGCGGTGATGCAGCGCAGCCGAACCAGTGAACCCTCGTACTCCTCTCCGCGTGGGCATCCACTACCACGTCTTCCCCGGCTCCGCGTCGTCCCCTTCCTAGGCCTCGCCGTCGTCCACCACCGTGGTGCTCTCGGTGCGGCGTGGTCAATGTGGTCAACGACCGAATTCCATCGAAAGAATACTATACGTGGAGAGGCTGACAGCTGGGTCCACGGCAGCCGCAAGGAAGTGCCTCCTTATTATGCGGAAAATGATTATTCCACCACCTGACAGCAGGGACCCACCGGACGCCCACCAGTATTTCGCGAAAAAACATTCCCCCTGCTGTCAGCTCAGACCCACCGGAAGTGCCTCCTTATTACGCACAAAAAAATGAATACCCCTTGCTAGCTGGGACCCACCTTGGTGGCAGGCTGACTTGTGGGCCTAGTAAGTTGACGGGGATGGAGGGCTTTGTCAACTTAGTCAATATAAACGATTCTAGCTCCAGTGACCGTACGATGTCCATCCAACAGCCGTAGTGCTTCTTCAACCTCTGGTCTTCTTGCTCCAGCCGCCCAAAGCAGCGCCGGTCGTGCCGCATGCTCCTGCCTCCCGTGGTCGGATGTGCTGCCGCGAAGGCCTCACTGCCCCCTACTATTCCCACCGCTGGCCAGGCCCTGCGATGACGGTAGCCTCACACCGCACCTGAACCAGCGAACCCTCGTACTCCTCTCCGCGCGGGCTTCCACTGCCGCGTCTTTCCCGGCTCCGCGTCGTCCCCTTCCTAGGCCTTGCCGTCGTCCACCGCCCTGGTGCTCTCGGCGCGACGTGGTCAGCATGGTCAAGGAACAACTTCCATCGGACGTGGACTGTACATGGAGAGGCTGACAGCTGGGTCCACGGCCACAGCAAGGAGGTGCCTCCTTATTACGTGGAAAATAATGATTCCTCCACCTGACAGCTGGGACCCACCGGATGGGCCACTGTATTTTGCAAAAAAAACATTTCCCCCTGACAGCTGGGACCCACCAGCTACATCTTCGCACGCAAGGAAGTGCGTCCGGGCAAAAAATGATTCGCCCCCTGACTGCTGGGACCCACCAGCTACATCTTCGCACGCAAGGAAGTGCGTCTGGGCAAAAAAAAACGATTCGCCCCCTTGACTGCTGGGACCCACCAGCTACATCTTCGCACGCAAGGAAGTGCCTGACAGTCGGGACCCACCTGGTCGAAGCGTACGTAGCGTTCTCATTCTGGTCGCGAACGTGTACGTACATATATACTAGTGGATGTAGAGGTGCGCATGTGTCGCAGTAGAGGCGTGCATGTAGCATGTACATGTACGTACAGCGGCCAGGGTGCAAGAAAGAAAATACGGCCACGTATGTGTACATACGGGCCGGGTCTCGAATGCCTACTCGTGCATACGTACGGTGAGGGCTCGTGTACATGGCTGGGTCGGAACGGAGAAACAGCGTCATCGTCCTGTTCATGGGGAGGCAACAGAATGCGTCGTGTTCATGGGGAGGCAACGGAATGCGTCGTGTTCATCGGGAGGAAACGGAATGCGTCGTGTTCATCGGGAGGCAATGGAACGCGTGGGAGCCAACCGGCTGGGTCGGAACGGAATGCGTGGTCGTGTTCATCGGGAGGGCTTGGATGGAACACGCGATGGAAACGAGGCCTGGCGTACCGCAGAATGGAGGAAACGGACCTCCTACGGTCGAAACGGGGGTCCTGTTGATCGGGAGGGGTGTGGTGTACCGCAAAATGGAGGAAACGGACCTCCTACGGTCAAAACGTGGGTCCTGTTGATTGGGAGGGGTGTGGCGTACCGCAAAACAGACGAAACGGACCTCCTACGGTCGAAACGGGGGTCATGTTCATCGGGAGGGGTGTGGCGTACCGCAAAACGGGACTCCACGGGATACTGTTCATCTCCACCGTCGACTCCTCCAGCCTCCATGGGCTACCGTCGACCTCCTCCAGCCTCCACGGGCTCCTGTTCATCCAGCCTCCACTACGCGCTACTCCATCGGCTACTGTTCAACCACCCCTCCACCGTCTACTGTTCATCCAGCCCTCCACACCACGGGGTCCTGTTCAACCACCCCTCCACGGGCACCCCTCCACCGTCTACTGTCCATCCAGCCCTCCACCACACCACGGGGTCCTATTCATCCAGAGGCAACGCCACTGCTCACTGTTCATCCAACCCCCCCCCCCGTAATGCTCACTGTTCATCCAATCGATCGGCTTCAGTTAGCAGCAGTAGCGAAGGAATCGCTCGATCAGGTTCAGTTAACATCCATCGATAAATCGCTCGGGTTCAGTAATGTGTAGCCTGCAGTGCAATCGCTCGGGTTCAGTTAGAGCCAAACGCCTCGCTCGGGTTCAGTTAGAGGCAACGCCTCGCACACACGCGCGTACGTGTACGAGAGAAACGCGCATCGCTCGGCCCCCGATGTAATGCCCCGAGGCCGTTGCGCCAGGTGTCTTCCAGTTATTCCCTGTTGTTGCCTTGTCATTTGCTTGCGTGTTGCATCTTTCCATGTCATCATTCGCATTGCATCATCATGTTTTCAAAACTTGCACCCGTCTGGGTTCCCCCAGTTCTGTCTGTTGTCCGTTCTGAGGCCAACCACACTCGCACGCGCCCGTGGCACGTCCGAAATATTATTTTATAAGTGTCCGAAAAATGTTCTCGGAATGGGATGAAAGTTGGCGTGTGGTCTTATTATAGTGTAGATAGACCGCCTGTCAAGTTTCATCGCATTCGGAGTTCGTTTGACGCCCCAACGTTTAACTATAGAGGCAATATAGCCGGTCAAAACGTTGGACATTTTCGGTCTCCGGAAACAGCCGCCGGGCCTCTCTCTCTTCTCTTCTCTCAGCTCGAGCCCTTCTGCACAACCCACAAGTTCCAATAGACCTCTCGCGCGCGTCCGAAAATTGTCCCAGACCCGACCCGAGCAGTCATGACCGATGAGTCCGGATCATCCCCAAACATCTACAAAACGTCTCTGTTTTGTTAATTGGACTTCCTAATATATTTTTTCTCGACCGCCCGATTTCGATCGGAGGGACGAGGTAGCCCCTACCCTAAAATCCACATGCTATATATGTATCAGTCCAACCCTAAAATCTAGGGGAACTGTCCCATCATTCCTCCTCGCCGCCACCAAAAATCAAATCGCCATCGGGATCCTCCCTGGTCCCCTTCTCCTCAGTCTCCCCCTCCATCCAATCGAACCAAATCACTGCTCCAGCTCGTTGTCAACACCGGACAAACCCACAGGCAGCCTGAGCCCAAATCCCGATTGGATCGAGGCCCTTCCTCTTCCCTCGCGCCCATGCCCTTTCTCTTCCTTTCTTCTTCTTCCCGTGCTCACCTCGCTCTCCCGTCGTCGTCTGCCTGCAGGGAACGAGGAGCACGGTGCCCGACGCCATGGCCGGCCTCAATCTCATCCCCAACGCCGTCCCTGAGCTCCACCGCACCGCCGTTGCCCGGATCCGGCGCCGGCCAGTCGGATCCGCCTCGTCTGCTACCTGCACCGCCCGAAGCCGTGCCTTCATCCGCGCCAAGTCAGTGCATCGCCAAACGCGTCCCCTGCCTCGCCATCCCCTGTCACCGCCCCTGCTACCCCTGCTTCGAGCGGGACGGGACGTCGCGCCTCTGCTCCTCGTCTGGACACTCCGGCGACCGGCAAGCCTGCCTCGCGCCACCACTACGAGGACTTGCGCCGCGCCATGGCTCTGAAGCTCTCTTTTGAACAGAGGACGTGTGGTGCCTCCTTCAGCTCCGTCGGTCGCGCCACCCCGCCGGAGAACGCCGCCACGCGTTCGGATCCACTCGCCTCTTCCGCCGGATCCCACCGTTGCGCTGCCGCTTCCGGACTCCAGCCGCTCAAGTTGCCTCGTCGCGCCTCTACTTCACGCGAGCAGGGACGAGGCGACTGCTGCAGCCCGCACGCCGTCAAGCGTTGACCGCGACGCCCCAAGTCGGCCTCCTGTGTTCTTGGGCCACAAGCGCGCAGTAGGCCCAGTGCCTCCTCACCCAGCCAGCCTCAAAAGCCCAATGTGAGCAGCCCGAGCTCCCTTGCACTGTTGGGCCGCCTAAGATTCGGCCCGGGACTTGTATTTTTTTTGCATAGCGATTTTTCTTATTTATCCAAGAGACTGCCAGTTTACAGTTTAGTCCCTAGTCTTCATGCATATTATAACTCATGATCTATGCATCATATGTAAAAACTTAATAAATGAAACTTGCTTAGAATTTTGTGTAGATTAATAATATCCAATTTTCTTGCATGTTTAAAATGTTGTTTGTTTTAATTTGCTTAAATAACATGCTAAAATGCTTTAATTCATAACTAAATAACCATAACTCGGTTTGTAACAAACTTTATATGTAAATGGGGTAGAATCTTGCCTAGTTTAACATGGTGACCTTACTTTGCATGTTTAACAACTCTAAAATATGGTTTAGGGCAGAACAGTACCAAACCTAAATATGCATATGGGGATTTACCGGAATTGTTGTTCGTTGCTACCGGCCTCATTTAACCTTGACTAGATAGGTAGTTTTACTTTGCTTCACCCTCTTGCCATGTTTAACAACATTTAATATTGTTGGGTACATAAACGAGATCGAACTAAATAACTTGGCGTGGTGTTTCGTCAATATACAACTCGTTGCATATTGAGATCCACTTAATTTGTAGGATTGTTTGTGCATTATGCCATGCCATGCCTCTTTAAACCGGACATGCATCATACTTGGTTGTGCATCATGCCATGATTATCTGATGGTTGTTTACTATATTGTGTGCTTCTTTCCGGTGTTGCTTCTTCGGGTTGGTTCCGATAACGTCGTGTTGTGCGGACCCGTTCGACTACGTCCGTTTGTCTTCTTCATGGACTCGTTCTTCTTCCTTGCGGGATTTCAGGCAAGATGACCATACCCTCGAAATCACTTCTATCTTTGCTTGCTAGTTGCTCGCTCTTTTGCTATGCCTATGCTGCGATACCTACCACTTGCTTATCATGCCTCCCATATTGTTAAACCAAGCCTCTAACCCACCTTGTCCTAGCAAACCGTTGTTTGGCTATGTTACTGCTTTGCTCAACCCCTCTTATAGCGTTGTTAGTTGTAGGTGAAGATTGAAGTTTGTTCGTTGTTGGAACATGGAGATGTTGTTCCTTGTTGGGACATGTTTACTTGTTGGGATATCACAATATCTCTTATTTAATTAATGCATCTATATACTTGGTAAAGGGTGGAAGGCTCGGCCTTATGTCTGGTGTTTTGTTCCACTCTTGCCGCCCTAGTTTCCGTCATATCGGTGTTATGTTCCCGGATTTTGCGTTCCTTACGCGGTTGGGTAATAATGGGAACCCCTTGACAGTTCGCCTTGAATAAAACTCCTCCAGCAATGCCCAACATTGGTTTTACCATTCACCACCTAGCCTTTTCTTTCCCTTGGGTTCTGCAGACTCAAGGGTCATCATTATTTTAACCCCCCGGGCCAGTGCTCCTCTGAGTGTTGGTCCAAACTAGAGCCCTGTGCAGCGCCCCCTCGGGGAAACTCGAGGTTTGGTTTTAGTTGTACGGATTGCTCATCTGAGTGTGCCCTGAGAACGAGATATGTGCAGTTCCTATCGGGATTTGTCGGCACATTCGGCGGTGTTGCTGGATTTGTTTTAGCTTGTCAAAATTGTCTTGTATAACCAGGATACCGAGTCTGATCGGAATGTCTCGGGAGAAGGTACATCCTTCGTTGACCGTGAGAGCTTGTCATGGGCTAAGTTGGGACTCCCCTGCAGGGATTTGAACTTTCGAAAGTCGTGCCCGCGGTTATGGGAAGATGGGAATTTGTTAACGTCCGGTTGTAGAAAACTTGAAGTTGACCTTAATTAAAATGCATCAACCGTGTGTGTTACCGTGATGGTCTCTTCTCAGCGGGGTCCGTGAAGTGAACACGGTGTTGGATTTATGCTTGACGTAGGTTGTTCTAGGATCACTTCTTGATCATAGTTCATCGATCGTGCTTTGCCTTTTCTTCTCGCTCTCATTTGCGTATGTTAGCCACCATACATGCTAGTCGCTTGCTGCAGCTCCACATCATACCTTTACCTTACCCGTAAGCTTAAATAGTCTTGATCGCGTGGGTGTGAGATTGCTGAGTCCCCGTGACTCACAGATACTTCCAAAACTAGTTTGCAGGTGCCAATGTTACCGAGCAGGTGACGCAACCAAGCTCAGGAGGAGCTCGATGAAGATCTTGTCCTTTGTGTTGTTTCGTTCTAGTTGATCAGTAGTGGAGCCCAATCGGGACGATCGGGGATCTGTGTAGCTTTTGGGCTAGTCTTCTTTTATTTTGGTTCCGTAGTCGGACCTTGATTGTATTTGGATGATGTAATGCTTTATTCATGTATTTGTGTGAAGTGGCGATTATAAGGCAACTACGTATCTTTCCCTTATGTATTACATGGGTTGTGTGAAGATTACCTCACTTGCGACATTGCTTTCAATGCGGTTATGCCTCTAAGTCGTGCTTCGACACGTGCGAGATATAGCCGCATCGAGGGCGTTACAAGTTGGTAATCAAAGCCTTCCCCGACCTTAGGAGCCCCCACTGCTTGATCGTTATTAGCAGTCGTTGTTGAGTCTAGAAAAATGTTTTGAGTCATTTAGGAATTATATATCAAAGAGTTTAGGAATTCTTTTTACTCCCCAGTCCCTTCATCGCTCTGGTGAGGCATCCTGACGTAGAATTTTGACTCTTCTCTTCTCAAATTTCACTAATTTTTTTAGGATCACGCGGGTATCTTGGAATCGTTCCGATGGTTTTGTGACGAGAACATTGTTCTTGGTGCCTCCTGTCATTTAGGGGTTGTGGCAGTGTCCCGAGGAGTTGAGCTCTGAGGTGTTGTCGTCACAATTTTATCGTTGCAGTTCTGGAATACCTGGGATTAGTTTCGCCGACATCGAAAATCTCTTTTATGCAGTTGTTGGTGAGATAACCTCGACGCCACCCAGTACTGGGGCGGGAGTTCGGGAGTATTGTCATAACTCGTATAACGGATGCTTTTCGAAGGTTGAGGTAAATTATTCCCGAAGTTTTCTTGGTTATGTATTGAAGGATGGATACGGCTGGACGTAGGATTTGCTAGTTTTGGGTGAGATATTATGCTTCCCTTGTATCCCCAACACCTGATTGCATAACCAGAAAATTTCGGGAGTTTATAAGTGGGAATTCAAGTAGCTCTTAGGATATCTTTCCGACAGATGTATGATATGAAATTGGGGTTCGACGTCTAGTGGTCCGCCTATCCATGGTTGGTTTTACAGTGGTCTCGTTGTGTCTTAAAGAGTCCTTGGCTATGCCGACTCGGGGACGCTTCGTATGTCATGTCCACTGCCTTGTACATGATGGTGCTGTACGATCGAGCCCGTGTAGGCCCCACCACGAAAACTTTGGACGAAATCTCTATCATATGTTTGTTCCGGCTTATTCTACAAGCCAATCCTTTGTTTTGTTCTGAGCTGTGGTATTCGAGTTGCTTCGAAGTCAAATGTTGATTCCATACCTGTTCCTAAGCGGTGTTCTCATACTCCGATGTGAATACTAATCCTTCTCGATCATCGAGTCTGTCATGTCAATCCTTTTCAACCGGTGTGTTTCTCTTCAAGTGGATCCGATCTTTTCAACATCCACAAGATTCAATTACAGTTCTTCTCAACGGTGTTTTCTTCATCCGTCCCCAAGTTGTCTTTGTTTATCCCGCCCACCCACCCCTTTTCTTCAAGAAATCAGATGTCTTAATAAAGTAGCCTTTATATTCTTGTGAAGTCTCTCCATTCCTTTTCCGTCAATGCTCTTACCCGGTGATTCTCAGGAAGATTCTAACGGAGCCTCAAGTTTATCATTCCTTGTTCTTTTATCTTCTCCGGTGGACCAAATTCAAGCTTTGTCAATCATATCCTTTCCTCGGTTCAAATGCTTTATCTTGCCGGTGCACTTTATTATCATTCCACTTCTTGCTATTTATTGTTCCGGCGTGCTCAAGCTATCTCAAAAGGCTCATCTTGTCATTCAAGATCAGTTCAACCTATTTCGAGGTTGTTATCTCACTGTAGTCATTTAATCTTACCGGTGCATTCTCTCTTTTAAATCATTCAACGGTGTATCTTTTGAGTGGGCCCTAACCCATAGGTCTTTTCCCAGGATCTTACCTGACTCTTCTTATTTTCCTGACGTTACTCTCAAATTCTTTTCGAAGTTTGACGTAAGAATGAGTTATCATCAGTCAAATGTATTTCTCCAAGATCTGTCAAATTCTTCTCATTGTTGGCTCAATCTCTTCGCTTTTGATTCTTCCGGAGTGCCTCAAAAATTCTTGGTGGCGCTTCTCATTGTCATAATCAACATTTGAAGACCGAAGAAGAGTTTCTTTTAAATCTTGCCCCATTCTCGACCATCCTCTCATAATTGTTTTTTATTGTTGTGAGAATTCTTTTCACCCATCCGGAGCTATTCAAGAGTCTTCTCGGTTTTATTATCCGGAGTCCATCATTTAAGGTTTATTCATTCTCAGCTTTCAGTTATCATTCTCCAATCTTACCGGTGCATCGCTCAAATATCCTCTAATCAGCTCGTGATCTATTCGTTTTCTCGTATCTAAATTCCTTCAAGTATCTTCTTTCGTTTTCCAATTCTTCCCGGTGAATTTGTGCTCTTGCTATTTTCATGTTCAATTCTTACGGTGGTTCTTCCAAGTTTCTTCTTCCTTCGTTTATCATATAAATGCATTCGGGTTTTCCAAATTTTACCGGTGGATCGTTGAAGACCTTCTCAAGCTTAAGTTATGCCTCTCTTTAATCCTCTCCACGAGAATAAGTAGTATGTCAATTCCATTGCTTGTCATCAATTTGAATTGGTGAAGGATAAGCATAATGTAATTATTATTCTTGTTTCTTCCAAGTGATTCAATTCCTTATTCCGGAGGTTCTTTGAAAAATTCTTGGTTTCTTTTGCTCATCTTTATTTTTCAGGGTACCAAGTTTCCACTTTGTCTTGTCGCGAAGCTCCACTTAAATCATCGCAAGGCTTCACCTTGTGTTTTTCAACTTCTTCTTTTTCTCGTTATCCTTTTGTTACCAAAGTTTTTCATGAAGGTTCTACATGATGGTTCATCAAGCATTTAATTCCTTCTCGAAGTGTTCATTGAGATTCTTTTCTAAGGACCTTAAGTTCTTCATCTTGCAATCCGGAGTGCAATTCTTTCTTCCGTATCATTGGAGGTGGTATTATGTCATTCTTGATAATTTGAGTTCATGTTCCATGATACACATGTTGTTAAGAATGAGATATTTTTAAATCCATCAATCTCGCCATTGGAATCATCTGGGGTTATATTTCACCTAAAGCTTTCCCTAAGGATTGTTGCTATTAATGGTGATAGTATATGATCATAGTGCTTCATCTATCCTCCCGGTGAAATAACTTTCTCGTCTCCTTGTCCATATCAATTCAATTCTTCTTCCTGTGAGTGGCAGGTTGTCACCTCATAATTTGAGATGTATTCCATAAGACCATATCAAGCTTATCATTTTTTGTTGTTGGTTTTCCAACAATTCGGTTCGACCTGTCTCTTCAAGATGCTTTTGCAAGGTCATGTAAGGTAGAAGATATTGTTTTCTCCTTCCGTTCATTCCATTCCATTCTCTCTTTTCTTCCGGAGGCATTTGTGATGTTGCTCTCTTCTACCCTTCTTCTTGTTCTTGACAGGACCGTGTTTTTTTCGTGCTTATCCTTTTCACCGGAGTGTGTGCCCGCTGCTCAAGTTCTCCATTTTATCAAGCCTTGCATATCTTTCCGATCGGAGTGTTGTTCGACTTTGTTCTTCCTCGTTCCTCTTTCCTAACAGAGTGCTTTTGTAGCGACCAGACCTCAAACAGTCTGATCTCTGTGCTCCGGTGTCATCCCTGGATCAGTAATGCTGACACCACACAATACTTGGAGGATTTATAGCAGAGTAGCAATCACACACTTATTACATCGAGTGTCTCATAAGAGAACTTATTACAATAAATATGGCTTAAGGCCATCTAATAACGATAACAGCGGAAGGCTTGGAAGATAAGTGAGTCCATCAACTCCAACGACATCACTGAGTATAGAACCACGACCTAAAAACTCCTTAATCATCGTCTGAAAAGTCTGCAACATTAACGTTGCAGCCCGAAACGGGTCAGCACTTGGAATATGCTGGCAATGTAACACATAGAGAGTAATGGAATGAAACAGCTATACTATATGCATATTTGGCTGGTGGAAAGCTCTATGCTTACAGTTTTTGTGTAAAGTCAATTTTTCCCTACTTCAAAGGAATAAATTTTATTTAACTATCATGGTAGTTGTTAAACATTGAGAATGGTTGACAGCATTCTCAATCCCAATTAAGTATCATCATTAAAAACCCAACAAAATTAATTTAGAGTAACATGTTGAGATTCACATGATAATCCAAGTACTAGATACTCAAGATTGTCCATAACCGGGGACACGGCTAATCATGATTAGTTTTTACACTCTGCAGAGGTTTGCGCACTTTTCCCCACAAGACTCGATCGCCTCCGTTTGGTTTCTCGCACTACAGGGTGTTTGAGAAGACGGATGACCGAGACATAGTCTTTCAGAAGCGCTAGCACCTTACGATCGGGTAGACCGTACCACCTACATCCCCTACATCTGCTAGTCTACCACTGTAAGAGTTCACACAACTTAGTCAACTATGCCAGAGCCCATAATGGCTTGTGGCTGCACACGGAAGTTTCTAGTATGAATAGTCTTATGATCCCTTTGAGCCTGGGTGGCGGTCCAAAAGAAAACAGGCAAGTCCTGGAATACCCAGGTGCCTCAATCCACCCAGATGTGTGTTTAAGTTGCCACCTTAGATAAACCATTAATTAACAATCTCACATCTGTCATGGATTTCACTCACCCAATCCACGTCTACTAGCATAGCATGGCATAATAAGCAAACGTAGAAGTAACTCCCAAAGGTTTGAAAATAAACTGGTAATAGGTACTACCTCATCTACTTCCCATCCCACAATTTAATTAGATCCTAATCATGCAATGTGTGAGGATTGATCTAATGCAATAAAACTGGGTAGTAGAAAAGGTATGATCAAAGTGTTACTTGCCTTGCTGATGATCCGGGAAACCTAGCGATTTGAAGTAATAGGCGGCGCACTCCAGATACTCTATCGCAAACAAACAAACGAGCATACAATAAGCACTCATCTAATGCACAGGTAAAAACTCAAATAAGAGATCTAACCAGAAGGTTCAACTTAAGAACTCCGGTTGGCAAAAGAATCAAATCGAACGAAGCAACGAAAGTCAAACGGCGAAAGAAAACAACTTCGTTCTAGTAATCTGGATCTAGGGCAAATTTTACAGTAGCAAAATCTTGTTTAAGTTGGTTAAACTGATAGAGGGTTTCGAGACGAATCCCTAGGCGCTTGAATCGCCTGATTCCGTTAAACGAGCAAAAATTTAACTAAAACAAAAATCGGATCAGGAATCGCGATCAGATAAATCGCGGATTTAATCCGAGAAAAAGAAAACTGATGAACAGTTAATCAAACGGACGTTCGTTAACAGAAACTAACCGATGAACACGTTCGCGAAAACGAACGGATCGGTGAACGTTCACTAATTAAATAAACCAGGGGAAAAAGAATAAAACTAATCTAGGGTTTCAAAAAAAATAAACCGAGGTGGGTACCGAACGGCGAACGGCGGCGGCTATACCTCCGGCGAGGCACTTCGGCGGGCCGGGCGGGGCTCCGGCGGGTCGGCGGGGTGTGGCGGGGTGCGGCGCAGCGACGGGAGGCGGCGGGCGGCGGCGGCACGGGCGGCGGGGCGGCTGCGGCGGCGGGCTCGGCGGGCGGCTCGGGGCGGGGTGAGGTGAGGTGAGGGCGGCAGGGCGGCTCGGTATTTAAGGAGGGGGGTGTGCTGCCTTGGGGGAGGGGGCACGACGGGGCGGCTCCGAGCCGGACTCGGGCGGCGGCGCGGCTCCGGTCTCCTGGAGGGAGACGGCAGGCGGCGGGGTGGGCCGTCGGCTGGGCCTTGGCCCAGTCGGCGCGCTGCGGTTTTTTTTAATATTCCGCTCGGAAGGAAAAGAAATACTAAACGGACTCCAAAAATTCCAAAATAAATTTTCACGGGCTTCTAAAATCGAGCCTCACAAGGTGAACATTTATTTGGGACACAAATGCAATTTTGAAAAACGCACTTTTTTCCTAAATTCAAATAAGACACCGAAAAACTCCGAAATAAAATCTTATTTGATTTTATTATTAAATCCTCAATATTTCTTTATTTTGGGAAAGTCATTTTATTCCCTCTCTCATATTTTGTAATAGAAATAATTGATGATAAAATAAATAAAATCAAATGATCCTATTCTCAAAATTTGAGAGAACTCAAATATGAAAATAACGAAATCCCCAACTCTCTCCGTGGGTCATTGAGTTGCGTAGAATTTCTAGGATCAACCAGAATGCAAAAGAAATATGATATGCATTGATGATCTAATGTATAACATTCCAAATTGAAAATTTGGGATGTTACAAACCTACCCCCCTTAAGATGAATCTCGCCCTCGAGATTCGGGTTGGCTAGAAAATAGGTGAGGGTGGTCCTTGAACAAATCTTCCTCTCGCTCCCAGGTGGCTTCATCCTCTGAGTGGTGGCTCCACTGAACTTTGCAAAACTTGATAACCTTGCTGCGAGTAACTCGGTTGGCAAACTCGAGAACCTTGAATGGCTTCTCCTCGTAGGTCAAATCGTTATCCAACTAAATAGTTTCCAAAGGCATTGTATCTCTCAACGGTATGTCAGCCATCTCTGCGTGACACTTCTTCAGCTGAGAAACGTGGAACACATCATGAACTCCTGAAAATCCTTCGGGCAATTCCAACTTGTAGGCCACTTCTCCCATACGCTCCAAAACTCGATATGGTCCTACAAATCGTGGCGCTAACTTCCCTTTAACTCCAAAACGCTTTGTTCCTTGAAGTGGAGATACTCGAAGATAAGCTCTATCTCCAACTTCGTAAACTGTCTCCTTGCGTTTAGAATCTGCATAACTTTTCTGTCTGGACTGGGCTACCTTGAGCCTATCGCGAATCAACTTCACCTTCCGTTCAGACTCTTTAATCAAGTCAGGTCCAAACAACTGACGGTCTCCAACTTCGTCCCATGACAACGGTGTCCTGCACCTCCTTCCGTACAAGGCTTCGAAAGGGGCCATCTTTAAATTGGTTTGGTAACTGTTGTTGTAAGAGAACTCTGCATATGGCAAATTGTCGTCCCAACTAGATCCATAATCTAGCGCACAAGCTCTCAGCATATCCTCCAAAATCTGATTTACCCTCTCGGTCTGTCCATCTTTCTGTGGATGAAAAGTTGTGCTAAATTCTAGCCTGGTACCCAAAGTTTCGTGCAACTGCTTCCAGAACTTTGAGGTAAACTGGGTTCCTCTATCTGATACGATACTCCTTGGAACTCCATGCAGACATACGATCCTGGTCATGTATATCTTTGCCAACTTAGCACTGGTGTAAGTGGTCTTTACTGGGATGAAATGAGCTACTTTCGTCAATCGATCAACTACAACCCAAATTGAGTCACAGCCTGAACGACTCCTGGGCAATCCCATGATAAAATCCATGCCTAGCTTATCCCACTTCCATTCGGGTATCGGCAATGGTTGTAACAATCCTGCTGGCTTCTGATGCTCTGCCTTTACTCTCTGACATACATCACAAACTGGCTACATACTCCGCTATATCCTTCTTCATTCCGGTCCACCAGAAAATATCCTTCAAATCCAGATACATCTTGGTATTTCCTGGATGAATTGAATATGGTGAATCGTGTGCCTCTTTCAAAATCAAATTCCTGATCTCCGGGTCATTGGGCACGTAAACGCGGTCTTCAAACCATAGGGTGTTGTGTTCATCCTCACGAAATCCTTTAGCTTTTCCTTTGCTCAGTTTCTCCTTTATAGCGGCAATCTCTTTGTCAGCTTTCTGAGCTTCTCTGATTCTATCCATCAAAGTTGACTGAATCTCCAATGCTGCTACATAGCCTCTCGGAACTATTTCCAAACATAGTTCACGAAGATTTTCTGCTAACTCCTTGGGTATTTCTCCCGTCATTAATGTATTGACATGGCTCTTACGGCTTAATGCGTCAGCTACTACATTAGCCTTTCCGGGGTGATAATGCAATTTCATATCATAATCCTTGATAAGCTCCAACCATCTCCTTTGTCTGAGATTTAACTCCTTCTGTGTGAAAATGTACTTCAAACTCTTATGATCCGTGTACACCTCACAATGATTTCCAATGAGAAAATGTCTCCATGTTTTCAAGCATGCACTACGGCTGCTAACTCCAAATCATGCGTAGCATAATTTAACTCATGAGGCTTCAGTTGTCTTGAGGCATATGAAACAACTCTCCCTTCCTGCATAAGCACTGCTCCAAGTCCTCGACGTGAAGCGTCGCAATACACCTCATAATCCTTGGTCTGGTCTGGCAAAATCAACACTGGTGAGGTAACTAAACGTTTCTTCAACTCCTGGAAACTAGCCTCACACTCCTCTGTCCATATGAACTTGGTATCCTTCTTTAATAACTCTGTCATAGGCTTCGCAATCTTTGAGAAATTCTCAATAAATCTCCGGTAGTATCCTGCGAGTCCAAGAAAACTCCGGATCTCTCCAACTGTTGTTGGGGCTTCCCACTTGGTCACGGTTTCAACTTTAGCGGGATCTACTGCTATACCTTCACTAGATATAACATGTCCGAGGAATCCTACTTCCTTCAACCAAAACTCACATTTGCTGAACTTGGCATATAATTGATGTTCTCTGAGTTTTCCAAGTACCAAACGCAAATGCTCCTTATGCTCCTCTTCATTCTTCGAGTAAACCAGGATATCATCAATGAACACTACATAGAACTTATCCAAAAACTCCATAAACACTTTGTTCATCACGTTCATAAAATAGGCAGGTGCGTTAGTCAGACCAAATGACATAACGGTATACTCATACAGCCCATATCTGGTAGTAAAAGCTGTCTTCGGAATATCCTGTTCTCGAATCTTCAACTGGTGGTATCCTGATCGCAGATCGATCTTGGAAAATACCTTAGCTCCTTGCAATCGATCAAACAGATCGTTGATCATTGGTAGTGGGTACTTGTTCTTGATCGTTACTTCATTCAATCCTCGATAATCAACAACCATCCTTAACGATCCATCCTTCTTCTCCACTAGAAGTACTGGCGATCCCCAAGGTGAAGAACTTGGGCGAATATATCCCTTATCCAGTAACTCCTTAATCTGCTTCTTAATTTCCACCAAATCCTTTGCTGGCATCCTATATGGTCTCTTTGATATTGGCCCTGTGCCTGGCAATAGCTCAATCAAGAACTCAATATCTCTATCCGGTGGCATGCCTGGCAACTCTTCTGGAAATACATCAGGGAAATCCCTTACCACTGGTACTTCCTCCTGCACAACTCCTGTTAGGCAATTTACTTGAGTCCTCTTTGGCACATGCCGGGATACATACTTGATCCTTCTCCCTTCTGGGGTGGTAAGCAAAATTGACTTACTAGCACATTCAATATTCCCTTCATACTTTGATAACCAATCCATGCCTAATATCACATCCAATCCTTGAGATTCCAATACTATTAGGTCTGAGGGAAAAACATAGTTACCAATCCTTAATGGTAACCGATCACACCATAGACTAGCCACATACTCTGCTCCGGGCGAGGTTACTAACATGGGTGACCTAAGGGCTTGGGTTGGTAGGTTATACTTATCCACAAATCCCCTTGAGATGTATGAATGCGATGCACCAGTATCAAAAAGAACGAGTGCAGTAAATGACTTAACCAAAAACTTACCTATTACTGCATCGGGCTGAGCTTCAATCTCCTCCACGCTAACGTGGTTCACCTTTCCCCTGTTGAAAGGGTTTGGCTTCTTCCCAGAACTTCCATTGCCATTTTGGCCTTCAGGACATTCATTGGCATAATGTCCTGTCTTCGAACACTTAAAACAAGTGACTTGACTTAGGTCCTTCTTGGCTGGGGTTGAGGGGTTGGTGCGGTTCTGGCCGTTGCTTCCTCCATTGCCATTACCATTCTTGGTGCCATTGTGATTGTGCGAGCTACCTCCTCCATGGGTATGCTGAAAGTGTCCTCCCGGTCTAGGGGTAAAACGTGGCTTCTGTTGAGCTCATGTATTGTACTTTCCTTTTCCATATTTCCTCTTGCGATTCTCAATTTGCTGCTGCTTCCCTTCAATCATAAGAGCACGATCTACTAACTCTTGGTAGTTGTTGAAGGTGGCTACCATCAACTGCATGCTCAACTCATCATTCAGTCCTTCCAGAAACTTCTCTTGCTTAGCTGCATCCGTAGCGACGTCATCTGGGGCATAACGTGCTAACTTACTAAATTCCTCCACATACTGGCCAACTGTCCGTCCTCCTTGGCGCAAGTTACGAAACTCACGCTTCTTCATGGCCATAGCTCCTGCTGAAACATGGGCAGTACGAAAAGCCTGCTGAAACTGGTCCCATGTGACAGTGTCGACTAGGAAAGTGGCTGTGAAATTCTCCCACCATGATGCTGCAGGTCCTTCTAGCTGATGTGCGGCAAACTTCACCTTCTCCGCATCTGTGCATCCTGCTGTGGTCAACTCCCTAGCTATCTTGCGGAGCCAATCATCTGCTACTATCGGCTCGGTGCTACTGGAAAACACCGGCGGATTCAGCCTAAGAAAACGGGCTAAGTGGTCAACAGGTGGTGGTGGTGGTGGGTTGTTGTTATTGTTCCCCTGATTCTGATTCTGGACTAGCAACTGCATCAATGTGTTCTGCTGCTGGATCAACTGGGTGAGCTCCGGTGGGAAGGCAAATCCGGGGTCACGTCTCGGAGGCATCTGTGGGTTTAGAAAAGATGAGATATAAGAATAGAGGGGGTCTAAAGAGAAAACACTACCCATATGCACATGAGGCAAAAGCAAACAATTCACTTCAATCAATCAAACAAAGGCATACAATCGATCTAACTATCGCAAAAGTGCTCGGACTACTATATTTACATGGTGGACTACTACTACTGATGAGGTGGTCTACTAGAAATATTCTTCGGTTGCAGACTCCATGATATCTGCTCCAGCTTCATCAACATAGTCATCATCGCTACTATCTGCTTCCGAGTCGGTGCCGTCGATGATGATGTAGTCTTCCGGGCTAATTTCCTGGGGTTCTTCGTCTTCATCTACTGGCGTAGGGCCTCCCATAAATATTCCAATCTTCTTGATCAGGTCGTCATTCTTCTCCACCAATACTTCAATTTCTTCTTCATAATCTTCACGTGTAGCCTTGAGTTCTTCCTCCAGTTCCTTGATTCTTGTCTTAGCCTTCTTCAGATCTATCATGTCGGCGCACATCTGGTTCTCCTGTCGTCGAATGTGCTGGTTTAGCTCCTGGATAAAAGCTGCGATTGATCTATCCTTCCTGGTGCTGATCATCTCCCAGTGTTCATCTCGGCGCCCACAAATCTGGTAGATAGTATCCTTGAGATCCTTGCGGTAGACTTCTCCAATGCGTCCCATGGCGATGTGAGCTGCCATGCTCTTTCCTAGATTCCAAGTTGGTGCATCAAAAGAAAACTCTATGGGCTCAGTGACTGGCATGAACGTCCTTCCTGGAACTTGAACTTGAATCATCCAGCGCTCTTCTTCAGGTAAAGTGGCGTTGTAGGTTCCCGTGAAGCTTGGTACTCCTATGTTCAGGTATCTAGTGACTTCCTTCAAGTGTCGTCCAAAGGGTGTATCTTCATCCGGTTGTGTGAACTTGTTCCTTGCATCCGCCATCCTAAAGAGTAGAAAAGATGAGGAGTCAGAGAAGAAGAGAGTGAATAGTGATCTAGGTCTTTTAGCTTAGTGGTCGTGTCCTACAGTCAGCGTGTGCTCTGATACCATCTCTGTAGCGACCAGACCTCAAACAGTCTGATCTCTGTGCTCCGGTGTCATCCCTGGATCAGTAATGCTGACACCACACAGTACTCGGAGGATTTATAGCAGAGTAGCAATCACACACTTATTACATCGAGTGTCTCATAAGAGAACTTATTACAATAAATATGGCTTAAGGCCATCTAATAACGATAACAGCGGAAGGCTTGGAAGATAAGTGAGTCCATCAACTCCAACGGCATCACTGAGTATAGAACCACGACCTAAAACTCCTTAATCGTCGTCTGAAAAGTCTGCAACATTAACGTTGCAGCCCGAAAACGGGTCAGCACATGGAATATGCTGGCAAGGTAACACATAGAGAGTAATGGAATGAAACAGCTATACTATATGCATATTTGGCTGGTGGAAAGCTCTATGGTTACAGTTTTTGCGTAAAGCCAATTTTTCCCTACTTCAAAGGAATAAATTTATTTAACTATCATGGTAGTTGTTAAACATTGAGAATGGTTGACAGCATTCTCAATCCCAATTAAGCATCATCATTAAAAACCCAACAATATTAATTTAGAGTAACATGTTGAGATTCACATGATAATCCAGGTACTAGATACTCAAGATGTCCATAACCGGGGACACGGCTAATCATGATTAGTTTGTTACACTCTGCAGAGGTTTGCGCACTTTTCCCCACAAGACTCGATCGCCTCCGTTTGGTTTCTCGCACTACAGGGTGTTTGAGAAGACGGATGACCGAGACATAGTCTTTCAGAAGCGCTAGCACCTTACGATCGGGTAGACCGTACCACCTACATCCCCTACATCTGCTAGTCTACCACTGTAAGAGTTCGCACAACTTAGTCAACTATGCTAGAGCCCATAATAGCTTGTGGCTGCACACGGAAGTTTCTAGTATGAATAGTCTTATGATCCCTTTGAGCCTGGGTGGCGGTCCAAAAGAAAACAGGCAAGTCCTGGAATACCCAGGTGCCTCAATCCACCCAGATGTGTGTTTAAGTTGCCACCTTAGATAAACCATTAATTAACAATCTCACATCTGTCATGGATTTCACTCACCCAATCCACGTCTACTAGCATAGCATGGCATAATAAGCAAACGTAGAAGTAACTCCCAAAGGTTTGAAAATAAACAGGTAATAGGTACTACCTCATCTACTTCCCATCCCACAATTTAA
This sequence comes from Triticum aestivum, assembly GCF_018294505.1. Classification (NCBI taxonomy): domain Eukaryota; kingdom Viridiplantae; phylum Streptophyta; class Magnoliopsida; order Poales; family Poaceae; genus Triticum; species Triticum aestivum. Next base: position 391,149,082 of record NC_057806.1, on the reverse strand, counting down.
TTAGATCCTAATCATGCAATGTGTGAGGATTGATCTAATGCAATAAAACTGGGTAGTAGAAAAGGTATGATCAAAGTGTTACTTGCCTTGCTGATGATCCGGGAAACCTAGCGATTCGAAGTAACAGGCAGCGCACTCCGGATACTCTATTGCAAACAAACAAACGAGCATACAATAAGCACTCATCTAATGCACAGGTAAAAACTCAAATAAGAGATCTAACCAGAAGGTTCAACTTAAGAACTCCGGTTGGCAAAAGAATCAAATCGAACGAAGCAACGAAAGTCAAACGGCGAAAGAAAACAACTTCATTCTAGTAATCTGGATCTAGGGCAAATTTTACAGTAGCAAAATCTTGTTTAAGTTGGTTAAACGGATAGAGGGTTTCGAGACGAATCCCTAGGCGATTGAATCGCCTGATTCCGATAAACGAGCGAAAAGTTAACTAAAACGAAAATCGGATCAGGAATCGCGATCAGATAAATCACGAATTTAATCCGAGAAAAGATAACTGACGAACAGTTAATCGAACGGACGTTTATTAACAGAAACTAACCGGTGAACACGTTCGCTAAAACGAACGGATCGGTGAACGTTCACTAATTAAATAAACCAGGGAAAAAAAATAAAACCGATCTAGGGTTTCGAAAAAAATAAACCGAGGCGGTTTTTTTCGAAAAAAACCGAACAGCAAACGGCGGCGGCTATACCTCTAGCGAGGCACTCCGGCTGGCGGGGCGGGGCTCTGGCGGGTCGGCGGGGTGTGGCGGGGTGCGGCACGGCGACGGGAGGCGGCGGGCGGCGGCGCGCGGCTCGGGCGGCGGCAGCACGGGCGGCGGGGCGACTGCAGCGGCGGGCTCGGCGGGCGGCTCGGGGCGGCGAGGCGGCTCGGTATTTAAGGAGGAAGGGGTGTGCTGCCTTGGGGGAGGGGGCACGGCGGGGCGGCTCCGAGCCGGACTCGGGCGGCGGCGCGGCTCCGGTCTCCTGGAGGGAGACGGCAGGCGGCGGGGTGGGCCGTCGGCTGGGCCTTGGCCCAGTCGGCGCGGGCACGTTTTTTTTAAATATTCCGATCAGAAGAAAAGGAAATAAAAAGAAATACTAAACAGACTCCAAAAATTCCGAAATAAATTTTCACGGGCTTCTAAAATCAAGCCTCACAAGGTGAACATTTATTTGGGACCTAAATGCAATTTTGAAAAATGCACTTTTTTCCTAAATTCAAATAAAACACCGAAAAACTCAGAAATAAAATCTTATTTGATTTTATTATTAAATCCTCAATATTTCTGTATTTTGGGAAAGTCATTTTATTCCCTCTCTCATATTTTTGTAATAGAAATAATTGATGATAAAATAAATAAAATCAAATGATCCTATTCTCAAAATTTGAGAGAACTCAAATATGGAAATATCGAAATCCCCAACTCTCTCCGTGGGTCATTGAGTTGCGTAGAATTTCTAGGATCAACCATAATGCAAAAGAAATATGATATGCATTGATGATCTAATGTATAACATTCCAAATTGAAAATTTGGGATGTTACAGCTTTCAACTTCGTTCATCTCCGTTGTATTCTTTTCTCGAAATGGCTTAACCTTTTCAAGGTTCCTTGGTTTCACTCGTTTGTCAAAGAAGCAACTTGGTTTTACCTCTTCTCTTTTCTCTTCCGTTTTCCCTCTGGTGCCATTCTAGATCTCGGGACGAGATCCTCTCGTAGTGGTGGAGTGTTGTAACGCCCCGAGGCCGTTGCGCCAGGTGTCTTCCAGTTATTCCCTGTTGTTGCCTTGTCATTTGCTTGCGTGTTGCATCTTTCCATGTTATCATTCGCATTGCATCATCATGTTTTCAAAACTTGCACCCGTCTGGGTTCCCCCAGTTCCGTCTGTTGTCCGTTCTGAGGCCAACCACACTCGCACGCGCCCGCGGCACGTCCGAAATATTATTTTATAAGTGGCCAGAAAATGTTCTCGGAATGGGATGAAAGTTGGCATGTGGTCTTATTATAGTGTAGATAGACCGCCTGTCAAGTTTCATCGCATTTGGAGTTCGTTTGACGCCCCAACGTTTAACTATAGCGGCAATATAGCCGGTCAAAACGTCGGACGTTTTCGGTCTCCGGAAATAGCCGCCGGGCCTCTCTCTCTTCTCTTCTCTCAGCTCGAGCCCTTCTGCACCAAGTTCCAATAGACCTCTCGCGCGCGTCCGAAAATTGTCCCGGACCCGACCCGAGCAGTCGTGACCGATGAGTCCGGATCATCCCCAAACATCTGGAAAACGTCTCCGTTTTGTTAATTGGACTTCCTAATATATTTTTTCTCGACCGCCCGATTTCGATCGGAGGGACGAGGTAGCCCCTACCCTAAACTCCACATGCTATATATGTATCAGTCCAACCCTGAAATCTAGGGGAACTGTCCCATCATTCCTCCTCGCCGCCGCCAAAAATCAAATCGCCATCGGGATCCTCCCTGATCCCCTTCTCCTCGGTCTCCTCCTCCATCCAATCGAACCAAATCACCGCTCCAGCTCGTTGTCAACACCAGACGAACCCGCAGGCAGCCTGAGCCCAAATCCCGATTGGATCGAGGCCCTTCCTCCTCCCTCGCGCCCATGCCCTTTCTCTTCCTTTCTTCTTCTTCCCGTGCTCACCTCGCTCTCCCGTCATCGTCTGCCTACAGGGAACGAGGAGCACGGTGCCCGACGCCATGGCCGGCCTCGATCTCGTCCCCAACGCCACCCCTGAGCTCCACCGCGCCGCCGTTGCCCGGATCCGGTGCCAGCCAGTCGGATCCGCCTCGTCTGCTACCTGCACCGCCCGGAGCCGTGCCTTCGTCCGCGCCAAGTGAGTGCATCGCCAAACGCGTCCCCTGCCTCACCATCCCCTGTCGCCGCCCCTGCTACCCCTGCTTCGAGCGGGACGGGACGTCGCGCCTCTGCTCCTCGTCTGGACACTCCGGCGATCGGCAAGCCTGCCTCGCGCCACCACTACGAGGACCTGCGCCGCGCCATGGCTCTGAAGCTCTCTTTTGAACAGAGGACGTGCGGCGCCTCCTTTAGCTCCGTCGGTCGCACCACCCCATCGGAGAACGCCGCCACCCGTCCGGATTCACTCGCCTCTTCCGCCGGATCCCGCCCTTGCACTGCCGCTTCCGGACTCCAGCCGCTCAAGTTGCCTCGCCGCGTCTGTGCTTCACACGAGCAGGGACGGGGCGACTGCTGCAGCCCGCACGCCATCGAGCGTTAACCGCGACGCCCCAAGTCGGGCTCCTGTGTTCTTGGGCCACAAGTGCGCAGTAGGCCCGGTGCCTCCTCACCCAGCCAGCCTCAAAAGCCCAATGTGAGTAGCCCGAGCTCCCCTGCACTGTTGGGCCGCCTAAGATTTGGCCCGGGACTTGTATTTTTTCGCATAGCGATTTTTCCTATTTATCCAAGAGACCGCCAATTTACAATTTAGTCCCTAGTCTTCATGCATATTATAACTCATGATCTATGCATCATATGTAAAAACTTAATAAATGAAACTTTCTTAGAATTTTGTGTAGATTAATAATATCCAATTTTCTTGCATGTTTAAAATGTTGTTTGTTTTAATTTTCTTAAATAACATGCTAAAATGCTTTAATTCATAACTAACCGTAACTCGGTTTGTAACAAACTTTATATGTAAATGGGGTAGAATCTTGCCTAGTTTAACATGGTGACCTTAATTTGCATGTTAAACAACTCTAAAATATGGTTTAGGGCAGAACAGTACCAAACCTAAATATGCATATGGGGATTTACCAGAATTGTTCTTCGTTGCTTCCGGCCTCATTTAACCTTGACTAGATAGGTAGTTTTACTTTGCTTCACCCTCTTGGCATGTTTAACAACATTTAATATTGTTGGGTACATAAACGAGATCTAACTAAATAACTTGTCATGGTGTTTCGTCAATATGCAACTCATTGCATATTGAGCTCCACTTAATTTGTAGGATTGTTTGTGCATTATGCCATGCCATGCCTCTTTAAACCGGACATGCATCATACTTGGTTGTGCATCATGCCATGATTATGTGATGGTTGTTTACTATATTGTGTGCTTCTTTCCGGTGTTGCTTCTTCGGGTTGGTTCCGATAACGTCGTGTTGTGAGGACCCGTTCCACTAGGTCCGTTTGTCTTCTTCATGGACTCGTTCTTCTTCCTTGCGGGATTTCAGGCAAGATGACCATACCCTCGAAATCACTTCTATCTTTGCTTGCTAGTTGCTCGCTCTTTTGCTATGCCTATGCTGCGATACCTACCACTTGCTTATCATGCCTCACATATTGTTAAACCAAGCCTCTAACCCACCTTGTCCTAGCAAACCGTTGTTTGGCTATGTTACCGCTTTGCTCAGCCCCTCTTATAGCGTTGTTAGTTGTAGGTGAAGATTGAAGTTTGTTCCTTGTTGGAACATGGAGATGTTGTTCCTTGTTGGGACATGTTTACTTGTTGGGATATCACAATATCTCTTATTTAATTAATGCATCTATATACTTGGTAAAGGGTGGAAGGCTCGGCCTTATGTCTGGTGTTTTGTTCCACTCTTGCCGCCCTAGTTTCCGTTATATCGGTGTTATGTTCCCGGATTTTGCGTTCCTTACGCGGTTGGGTAATAATGGGAACCCCTTGACAGTTCGCCTTGAATAAAACTCCTCCAGCAATGCCCAACATTGGTTTTACCATTCGCCACCTAGCCTTTTCTTTCCCTTGGGTTCTGCAGACTCAAGGGTCATCATTATTTTAACCCCCCCCCCCCCCGGGCCAGTGCTCCTCTTAGTGTTGGTCCAAACTAGAGCCCTGTGCAGCACCCCCTCGGGGAAACTCGAGGTTTGGTTTTAGTTGTATGGATTACTCATCTGAGTGTGCCCTGAGAACGGGATATGTGCAGCTCCTATCGGGATTTGTCGGCACATTCGGGCGGTGTTGCTGGATTTGTTTTAGCTTGTCAAAATTGTCTTGTAGAACCGGGATACCGAGTCTGGTCGGAATGTCTCGGGAGAAGGTACATCCTTCGTTGACCCGGAGAGCTTGTCATGGGCTAAGTTGGGACTCCCCTGCAGGGATTTGAACTTTCGAAAGTCGTGCCCGCGGTTATGGGAAGATGGGAATTTGTTAACGTCCGGTTGTAGAAAACCTGAAGTTGACCTTAATTAAAATGCATCAACCGTGTGTGTTACCGTGATTGTCTCTTCTCAGCGGGGTCCGGGAAGTGAACACGGTGTTGGAGTTATGCTTGACGTAGGTTGTTCTAGGATTACTTCTTGATCATAGTTCATCGATCGTGCTTTGCCTTCTCTTCTCGCTCTCATTTGCGTATGTTAGCCACCATACATGCTAGTCGCTTGCTGCAGCTCCACATCATACCTTTACCTTACCCATAAGCTTAAATAGTCTTGATCGCGTGGGTGTGAGATTGCTGAGTCCCCGTGACTCACAGATACTTCCAAAACCAGTTTGCAGGTGCCGATGTTACCGAGCAGGTGACGCAACCAAGGTCAGGAGGAGCTCGATGAAGATCTTGTCCTTTGTGTTGTTTCGTTCTAGTTGATCAGTAGTGGAGCCCAGTCGGGACGATCGGGGATCTGTGTAGCTTTTGGGGTAGTCTTCTTTTATTTTGGTTCCGTAGTCGGACCTTGATTGTATCTGGATGATGTAATGCTTTATTCATGTATTTGTGTGAAGTGGCGATTGTAAGCCAACTATGTATCTTTCCCTTATGTATTACATGGGTTGTGTGAAGATTACCTCACTTGCGACATTGCTTTCAATGCGGTTATGCCTCTAAGTCGTGCTTCGACACGTGGGAGATATAGCCGCATCGAGGGCGTCTCCGTCCCGCCCAGGACGAAAAGCCCATTTTCTGTCATGATTTTTTGTCATAGAAGTAGGAGCCCACCACATCTATGATGATACCGGGTTTTGTCACAATTATCATCATAGAAGTGTCATATGTATGACAAAAAAAAATTTCGTTCGGCCCAAAATGTCAAGGATGTGTCTTTTTTTGTAGTGAATACAACGGGTGCAAAACAGTTGCACACATGGAATACTCAGGTTAAACTTGATGAGCCTAGCATATAACAGATATGGCCTCGGAACATTGAGACCGAAAGGTCGAGCGTGAATCATATAGTAGATATGATCAACATAGTGATGTTCACCATTGAAACTACTCCATCTCACGTGATGATCAGACATGGTTTAGTTGATTTGGATCACGTGATCACTTAGAGGATTAGAGGGATGTCTATCTAAGTGGGAGTTCTTAAGTAATATGATTAATTGAACTTAAATTTATCATGAACTTAGTACCTGATAGTTTCTTGCTTGTCTATGTTGATTGTAGATAGATGGCTCGTGCTATTGTTCCGTTGAATTTTAATGCGTTCCTTGAGAAAGCAAAGTTGAAAGATGATGGTAGAAAGTACACGGACTGGGTCCGTAACTTGAGGATTATCCTCATTGCTACACAGAAGAATTACATCCTGGAAGCACCGCTGGGTGCCAGGCCTGCTACAGATGCTGCTGACAACATTAAGAACGTTTGGCAGAGTAAAGCTGATGACTACCCGATAGTTTAGTGTGCCATGCTTTACGGCTTAGAACCGGGACTTCAACGACGTTTCGAACGTCATGGAGCATATGAGATGTTCCCGGAATTGAAGTTAATATTTCAAGCAAATGCCCGGATTGAGAGATATGAAGTCTCCAATAAGTTCTATAGCTGCAAGATGGAGGATAATAGTTCTGTCAGTGAACATATATGCAAAATGTCTGGGTAACATAATCACTTGACTCAACTAGGAGTTAATCTTCCTGTTGATAGTGTCATTGACAGAGTACTTCAATCACTGCCATCAAGCTACAAAAGCTTCATGATGAACTATATTATGCAAGGGATGAATAAGACAATTCCCGAGCTCTTCGCGATGCTAAAGGTTGCGGAGGTAGAAATCAAGAAGGAGCATCAAGTGTTGATGGTCAATAAGACCACCGGTTTCAAGAAAAGGGGAAAAGGGAAGAAGAAGGGGAACTTTAAGAAGAACGGCAAACAAGTTTTTGCTCAAGAGAAGAAACTCAAGTCTGGACCTAAGCCTGAGACCGAGTGCTTCTACTACAAGCAGACTAGTCACTGGAAGCGGAACTGCCCCAAGTATTTGGCGGATAAGAAGGATGGCAAGGTCAACAAAGGTATATGTGATATACATGTTATTGATGTGTACCTTACTAATGCTCGTAGTAGCACCTGGGTATTTGATACTGGTTCTGTTGCTAACATTTGCAACTCGAAACAGGGGCTACGAATTAAGCGAAGATTGGCTAAGGACGAGGTGATGATGCGCGTGGGAAATGGTTCCAAAGTCGATGTGATCGCGGTCGGCACGCTACCTCTACATCTACCTTCGGGATTAGTTTTAGACCTGAATAATTGTTATTTGGTGCCAGCATTGAGCATGAACATTATATCTGGATCTTGTTTGATGCGAGACGGTTATTCATTTAAATCAGAGAATAATGGTTGTTCTACTTATATGAGTAATATCTTTTATGGTCATGCACCAATGAAGTGTGGTCTATTTTTATTAAATCTCGATAGTAGTGATACACATATTCATAATATTGAAGCCAAAAGATGCAGAGTTGATAATGATAGTGCAACTTATTTGTGGCACTGCCGTTTAGGTCATATCGGTGTAAAGCGCATGAAGAAACTCCATTCTAATGGACTTTTGGAACCACTTGATTATGAATCACTTGGTACTTGCGAACTGTGCCTCATGGGCAAGATGACTAAAACTCCGTTCTCCGGAACTATGGAGCGAGCAATAGATTTGTTGGAAATCATACATACAGATGTGTGTGGTCCAATGAATATTGAGGCTCGCGGCGGCTATCGTTATTTTCTCACCTTCAGAGATGATTTAAGCAGATACTGGTATATCTACTTAATGAAACATAAGTCTGAAACATTTGAAAAGTTCAAAGAATTTCAGAGTGAAGTTGAAAATCATTGTAACAAGAAAATAAAGTTTCTATGATATGATCGTGGAGGAGAATATTTGAGTTACGAGTTTGGTCTTCATTTGAAACAATGCGGAATAGTTTCGCAACTCACGCCACCCGGTACACCATAGCGTAGTGGTGTGTCCGAACATCGTAATCGTACTTTACTGGATATGGTACGATCTATGATGTCTCTTACTGATTTACCGCTATCATTTTGGGGTTATGCTCTAGAGATAGCTACATTCACGTTAAATAGGGCACCATCTAAATCCGTTGAGACGACGCCTTATGAACTATGGTTTGGCAAGAAACCAAAGTTGTCGTTTCTTAAAGTTTGGGGCTGCGATGCTTATGTGAAAAAGCTTCAACCTGATAAGCTCGAACCCAAATCGGAGAAATGTGTCTTCATAGGATACCCAAAAGAGACTGTTGGGTACACCTTCTATCACAGATCCGAAGGCAAGACTTTTGTTGCTAAATTTGGAATCTTTCTAGAGAAGGAGTTTCTCTCGAAAGAAGTGAGTGGGAGGAAAGTAGAACTTGATAAGGTAACTGTACCTGCTCCCTTATTGGAAAGTAGTTCATCACAGAAACCGGTTCCTGTGACACCTACACCAATTAGTGAGGAAGTTAATGATGATGATCATGAAACTTCAGATCAAGTTGTTACTGAACCTCGTAGGTCAAACAGAGTAAGATCCACACCAGAGTGGTACGGTAATCCTGTTCTGGAGGTTATGTTACTAGACCATGACGAACCTACGAACTATGAAGAAGCGATGGTGAGCCCAGGTTCCGCAAAATGGCTTAAGGCCATGAAATCTGAGATGGGATCCATGTATGAGAACAAAGTGTGGACTTCGGTTGACTTGCCCGTTGATCGTCAAGCCATTGAAAATAAATGGATCTTCAAGAAGAAGACTGATGCAGATGGTAATGTTACTGTCTATAAAGCTCGACTTGTTGCAAAATGTTTTCGACAAGTTCAAGGGATTGACTATGATGAGACTTTCTCACCCGTAGCGATGCTTAAGTCTGTCCAAATCATGTTAGCGATTGTCGTATTTTATGATTATGAAATTTGGCAAATGGATGTCAAAACTGCATTCTTGAATGGATTTCTGGAAGAAGGGTTGTATATGATGCAACCAGAAGGTTTTGTCGATCCAAAGGGAGCTAACAAAGTGTGCAAGCTCTAGCGATCCATTTATGGACTGGTGCAAGCCTCTCGGAGTTGGAATAAATGTTTTGATAGTGTGATCAAAGCTTATGGTTTTATACAGACTTTTGGAGAAGCCTATATTTACAAGAAAGTGAGTGAGAGCTCTGTAGCATTTCTGATATTATATGTGATGACATATTGTTGATTGGAAATGATATAGAATTTCTGGATAGCATAAAAGGATATTTGAATAAGAGTTTTCAATGAAAGATCTCGGAGAAGCTGCTTATATATTGGGCATCAAGATCTATAGAGATAGATCGAGACGCTTAATTGGACTTTCACAAAGCACATACCTTGACAAAGTTTTGAAGAAGTTCAAAATGGATCAAGCAAAGAAAGGGTTCTTGCCTGTGTTACAAGGTGTGAAGTTGAGTAAGACTCAATGCCTGACCACTGCAGAAGATAGAGAGAAAATGAAAGATGTTCCCTGTGCTTCAGCCATAGGCTCTATCGTGTATGCAATGTTGTGTACCAGACCTGATGTGTGCCTTGCTATTAGTTTAGTAGGGAGGTACCAAAGTAATCCAGGAGTGGATCACTGGACAGCGGTCAAGAACATCCTGAAATACCTGAAAAGGACGAAGGATATGTTTCTCATTTATGGAGGTGATAAAGAACTCATCGTAAATGGTTACGTCGATGCAAGCTTTGACACTGATCCGGATGATTCTAAATTGCAAGGCGGATACATGTTTTTATTAAACCGTGGGGCTGTCAGTTGGTGCAGTTCTAAACAAAGTGTCGTAGTAGGATCTACATGTGAAGCGAAGTACATAGCTGCTTCGGAAGCAGCAAATGAAGGAGTCTGGATGAAGGAGTTCATATCCGATCTAGGTGTCATACCTAGTGCATCGGGACTAATGAAAATATTTTGTGACAATACTGGTGCAATTGCTTTGGCAAAGGAATCCAGATTTCACAAGAGAAGCAAGCACATCAAGAGACGCTTCAACTCCATCCGGGATCAAGTCCAGGTGGGATACATAGAGATTTGCAAGATACATACGGATCTGAATGTTGCAGACCCGTTGACTAAGCCTCTTCCACGAGCAAAACATGATCAGCACCAAGGCTCCATGGGTGTTAGAATCATTACTGTGTAATCTAGACTGTTGACTCTAGTGCAAGTGGGAGACTGAAGGAAATATGCCCTAGAGGCAATAATAAAGTTATTATTTGTTTCCTTATATCATGATAAATGTTTATTATTCATGCTAGAATTGTATTAATCGGAAACATGATACATGTGTGAATACATAGACAAACAGAGTGTCACTAGTATGCCTCTACTTGACTAGCTCGTTAATCAAAGATGGTTATGTTTCCTAGACATAGACAAAGAGTTGTCATTTGATTAATGGGATCACATCATTAGGAGAATGATGTGATTGACTTGACCCATTCCGTTAGCTTAGCACTTGATCGTTTAGTTTGTTGCTATTGCTTTCTTCATGACTTATACATGTTCCTATGACTATGAGATTATGCAACTCCCATTTACCGGAGGAACATTTGTGTGCTACCAAACATCACAACGTAACTGGGTGATTATAAAGGTGCTCTACAGGTGTCTCCAAAGGTACTTGTTGAGTTGGCGTATTTCGAGATTAGGATTTGTCACTCCGATGGTCGGAGAGGTATCTCTGGGCCCACTCATTAATGCACATCACTATAAGCCTTGCAAGCAATGCAACTAATGAGTTAGTTGCGGGATGATGTATTACGGAACGAGTAAAGAGACTTGCCGGTAACGAGATTGAACTAGGTATTGAAATACCGATGATCGAATCTCGGGCAAGTAACATACCGACGACAAAGGGAACAACGTATGTTGTTATGCGGTTTGACCAATAAAGATCTTCATAAAATATGTAGGAGCTAATATGAGCATCCAGGTTCCGCTATTGGTTATTGACCGGAGACGTGTCTCGGTCATGTCTACATAGTTCTCGAACACGTAGGGTCCGCACGTTTAAGGTAGATGACAGTTATATTATGAGTTTATATGTTTTGATGTACCGAAGGTAGTTTGGAGTCCCGGATGTGATCATGGACATGACGAGGAGTCTCGAAATGGTCGAGACATAAAGATCGATATATTGGACGACTATGTTTGGACACCGGAAAGGTTTCGGACATTTATCGGAGTACCGGAGGTTACCGGACCCCCCCCCCCCCGGAACTAATGGGCCTTGGTGGGCCTTAGTGGAGAGAGAGAGGGGCCGGCCAGGGCAAGAGGCGCGCCCCCTCCCCTTGAGTCCGAATAGGACAAGGAAAGGGGGGCACCCCCCTTGCCTTTCCCCTCTCCCACTCCTTCCTTCCCCCTCCTTCTTGGACTAGGAAAGGGAGGGGCAAACCTACTTGGAGTAGGTTTCCCCCTCCTAGGGCGCGCCACCCCCTTGGCCGGCGCACTCCTCCTCCCCCCTTTATATATGGAGGAGGGGGCACCCCATAGACACTACAATTGATCTCTTGGTCACTTAGCCGTGTGCGGTGCTGCCCTCCACCGTAATCCACCTCGATCATATCGTAGCGGTGCTTAGGCGAAGCCCTACGTCGGTAGAACATCATCATCGTCACCACACCGTCGTGCTGGCGAAACTCTCCCTCAACACTCCGCTGGATCAGAGTTCGAGGGACGTCATCGAGTTAAACGTGTGCATAACTCGGAGGTGACGTGCGTTCGGTACTTGATCGGTCGGAACATGAAGACGTACGACTACATCAACCGCGTTGTGCTAACGCTTCTGCTTCCGGTCTATGAGGGTACATGGACACACTCTCCCCTCTCGTTGCTATGCATCACCATGATCTTGCATGTGCGTAGGAATTTTTTTTGAAATTACTACGTTCCCCAACAGACACACCTGAGAATCCCAATGATATTTCTATTTCTGATGTTGAAACACAATCTGGTAATGAGCATGCACCTAGTGATAATATTAATGATGTTGTTCATGTTGTTTCTCAACCTAGCAATAGCAATGATGTAGAGATTGAACCTGTTGTTGATCTTGATAACCCACAATCAAAGAATCAACATTATGATAAGACAGACTTTGCTGCTGGGAAGCACGGTAAAGAAAGAGAACCATGGGTTCAGAAACCCATACCTTTTCCTCCTAAACCATCCAAGAAAAAGGAGGATGAGGATTTTGAGCTCTTTGCTGAAATGATTAGACCTATCTTTTTGTGTATGCGTTTGACTGATATGCTTAAAATGAATCCTTATGCTAAGTATATGAAAGATATTGTTACAAATAAAAGAAAGATACCGGAAGCTGAAATTTCGACCATGCTTGCCAATTATACTTTTAAAGGTGGAATACCAAAGAAATTAGGAGATCTAGGAGTACCAACTATACCATGCTCCATTAAAAGAAACTATGTTAAAACTGCTTTATGTGATCTTGGAGCCGGTGTTAGTGTTATGCCTCTCTCTTTATATCGTAGACTTGATTTGAATAAGTTGACACCTACTGAAATATCTTTGCAGATGGCTGATAAATCAACTGCTATACCTATCGGTATTTGTGAGGATGTGCCTGTTGTGGTTGCAAATGTTACTATTTTAATGGACTTTGTTATTCTTGATATTCCCGAGGACGACATTATGTCTATTATTCTTGGTAGACCCTTTTTGAATACTGTGGGGGCTGTTATTGATTGCAAAAAAAGCAATGTCACTTTTCATGTTAATGGTAATGAGCATACGGTACACTTTCCGAGGAAACAACCTCAAGTCAACAGTATCAATTCTATTGGAAAAATTTCAACGATCACTATTGGAGGTTTTGAATTCCCTCTTCCTAGTGTCAAGAAGAAATATGATATTCTTATTGTTGGGGACATGCATATCCCCGTTGAGGTAACTTAGTGTTATTCGAAAATTCTCCGGTTTCTTGTTATTCGGAAAGAGTTTGTTAACAAGACTTAATCAACCTTGTTAGTGGATTCCTTTTTATGAGCATGAGATGGATGAAGTTAGAAAGCACAACCCTCTGTACCCTCCTTTTACTTTCTGTTATTTAGATTAAATAAAGCAAAAATGGTATTTTCTGTCTGTTTTCTAAATTATCCTTGCAATAAAAAATACCCCGGAAATAAAAGTTCTCCAAATGTCCTGAAAGTGATACCTGAATTTTTGTAGAATATTTTAGAATTATTGGCACTAAGAACACACCAGGGGGTCACACCACTTGTCCACAAGGGTTCAGGGCACGCCCACCCCCTGGGGAGCCCCCTGCCTCATGGACCCCATGTGGACCCCCTCCACTTATTCCATCACCCACACACTTTGTCTTCCTCCAGAAAAAATCATCCCACAGCTCAAACCCATGTTCTAGCTCATCTTGCTGTCATTTTTGATCTCCTTTCTTAAAGCTCCATTCGCAAAACTGCTTTGGGGGGTTGTTCTTCGGTATGTGACTTCCCCAATGGTCCAATTAGTTTTTGTTCTAGTGCTTTATTTATTGCAAATTTTTGCTCCTAAGGTGACCCTGTTCTTGAGCTTGCATGCCAAATTTATATGGTCCAAAGTAGTTTTAATGCATGATATGGCCTCTAGGCACTTGTAGGAGTAGTTGCTATCAATCTTATTGAGTTTTGTTTCACTTTTATTTTGAGTCACTAAAAATTTAAGAAATTTTCAAAGGGAGAAAATGTTGAAGAGGTTGTCGAGAGGTTCTTCGAGCCGAAGCTTGAAGGATAAGCAAAATGAAGAGAATAAAAAGCCCAAATATAATCTTCCTTGCACTACAGAGGTTCGGCCGCGCGAATGACCTTGTGATGAGTTCTTGAGAGAAGCCGGGATTTACGAGGACTTTTATTATTTGGCTGAGAATGCATGCCTCATTGACTTCCTCCGCGACCAGCGCAAACAGTATCTTCTACTCACTAATATGTTCGTGCAAATTTTTTATTTCCATGCTAAGAAATCACCACCTTCAGTGGAGTTTCACTTATATGATGAGGTTAAGGAGATGTCACTTCATGATTTTTGTCGGGTATGCAAGATACCCTTTGAGGGAATCATCGAGGAACCACATCGTAGGGATGTGGACGGGTTTATTGATAGAATTGATGTAGGAGAAACTAGGAAAATTTCAGATGCAAGAATTACCAGCATACATTTCCGTGTTCTATGTTACTTTGCGACATTTGCTAGTAGATGCTTAATTGGTCACAGGAAAATGGAAATCTTAGTGCCCCTGATATTGTAATTTTGCGCCATTCTTTGTTTTGTGATACTACATTCAGCTTAGGCGCTATTGTTGCTAAACGATTAAATCTGAACCGGACAAAGGGCCCCATCTTCGGAGGCATCTTTGCTTCATGCTTTGCTGAATACTTTGAGATACCTATTAGGCATTATGAGAAAGAGGAAAAGTTGTTGCCCCCTATTTTTCTAGATTATAAGAGTATGGTAGCACATGATTTTATTGTTAAAGATAAGAAGAAGATGCTTAAGTATAAATTGATATTTGATAAAACTCGCTGTGAGATTATTACCTTGCCTGCACCCTCTCTTTTTAACACACTTTCAGGCACGTACCTCATCTTACCTGAGGCTATTTATGCGTACTGGAGGCTGACACAAGTCCTAGAGCCTGAGCCGGAGCCACCACTTGATCCTTATCGTCAGTCTGTTTATCAGTGGGATCTAGAGGAGATCGCCAACCAGTGGCACCCTAAGGACCCTCCTCAGTACACCGGAGAGAGTAGCTTCGATCAGTGGCCATAGACCAACTTAGGCCAAAAGCCTAAGCTTGGGGGAGTACGTATTTCTCACCGACATTACATTCATGTTCACACACTTATTCTAGCTGTCGTTGCTCATACTTTTTCATTGTACTATCCATGCTAGTTTATTTTCCTTTTTAGCATTCTTCTTGTGTGTTTGAAAAACCTTAAGAAAAACAAAAAAATAAGTTGTAGCTTTTAGCTAGTTTACTTTCCATGCTTGTAGTAGTAGTAACTAAAAGAAAACCCAAAAAGATTTCTTGTTCTTCTTTTGCTTATTGTGAGCTTTCCCATGTAAATAGTTTTATTTCTTTTCTTTGGGGGTTGAGAGGAGAAGACCATGATGAAAATGTTGAGTGGCTCTCATATGCATTATTGTTGATCTAACCAAGAGCCCATATTACCTTGTCTTCTCCCTTGTATTAAATGCTTGCAGACTCCAGCTTAGTCCAATGCACGTGCACTATTATTATTATCCACACCGTTCGGTCGTGCAAGTGAAAGGCAATAATGACGATATATGATGGACCGATTGAGATGAGAGAAGCTAGTATGAACTCGACCTATCTTGTTTTTGTAAATATGATTAGTTCATCTTTCCTGATTCAGCCTATTATGAATGAAACAAGTTTGCAATGAAAAGTAGAGATTATAGTTGCTCATGCCATGCTTAATTAGCCAGGAGTTTATAATGGTTTACCTTGCATGCCAACATGCTATTAAAATGGTTGCGATGTGGTATGATAGGGTTGTATCCTCCTTTGAACAATTCGAGTGGCTCGACTTGGCACATGTTCATGCATGTAGTTGAAACAAAATCAACATAACCTCCATGATATTTATGTTCATGGTGAATTATATCCTACTCATTCTTGCACTCAGTGTTGATTAATTTTAATGCATGTTCATGACTGTTGTTGCTCTCTAGTTGGTCACTTCCCAGTCTCTTTCTAGCCTTCATATGAGTCCAAAGTTATTCCATATGAGTCCACCATACCTTCCTATAAGCGGTATCTACCTGTCGTTCCAAGTAAATTTGTATGTGCCAAACTCTAAACCTTCAAATGCAATTCTATTTTGTATGCTCGAATAGCTCATGTATCAACTAGGGTTGTCTATATCTTCCATGCTAGGTGGGTTATTCTCAAGACTAGATCATTGATGGCGCGCGTTGCCACGCCCGTCAATTTGTCCATGTAGTGATAGGAGTTAATATTAATGTAAGGAGGCATGAGCAAGATCCGGTATGCTTAGTGATAGGAGTTAATATAAATGGAAGGAGGAACGAGCAAGATCCGATATGCTCCAAATTAGGTCATAAATAGATACATAAGCTGGACGATCGATAACATGTTACGTACTCTCTTTGTAAATAGTGATCTAAATGATCTTATATTTCTTTGCAGAGGGAGTAAATAAGAAAATTCCCGTAGGTTCTCCCGGTTGACCCTCAAAATATAGCTCCCAATGAAATGAATGTTGTGAACCGACACAAGCATCTAGCATGGTTGCTCATGGTAGCACATTACTTAGTACTATCACATATTACCTCATTGTTGTAAGGAAACAACTGTTTATCAAAATCAAAATAACAATATGCATTGATGTTCTATACCAAATTATATAGTTACATGGGGTTTTGGGAAGCCAATATTAAAAAGAATGGGGGACAAATGACCAAACCCACAATGGGTTCTAAAATAGTGCGTCCTAATGGAAGAAATATCATCATGTTGTATCTGTACTCAACCTCTTGTCAACAGGAGTCTTGGAATTTGGACGTCATCCCCATGGAACTTCGATCAAGAGGTAAGAGATCTCCAGAATCTTGGAACGGAAGTTCCTATCCAAAGTCCATCATAAACTACATCGTTGTCCAAGCAAGCAGTACTCTGGAACCAAATGCCCTGAATTTGAATAAATATCTGGAGTAGCAACTTGGGGACTTTTGATATGTATGATAAAAGAAATGATTGCCTAAAGATGACCCAAGACAAATTTAGTAACTAAAGGAAATGAAGAAAAAAATGTACATTAACCTGAATGTCATATTCTACTTTCAGTAGCATTTTCATAATAGGGCATATTAAACGTAAAGGTAAACTAAAAACGGTCACAGTAAGTCTATGTCATTATGATTGCCTCCAAGCATAAAGAAATCACATAGTTTGGCCACATTCCAACATTTGGCTAAAAACCAGCAATGTTTCGTTTAGTTTAAGTGAGGGCTTCTCATGATACGATTTCTGAATAATTTACGTATGTTTCATATTTAAATAAAGCTGACTTCTCATATCTTTCATCATAGAAATAACCATATTGGTTTATTGCTCTTCCCCGGGCTCTGGAATATTTTACCATATCCTCTGCAGGTGAGACCCGCTTTGCTAACTGAGTCATAGTAAATTCCCACCCTACCAATAATTAATTTATGGAAGTGTTGGATTTGTAAGATGATCAAAATTTATATTGGTAAGCAGCATGTACGGGCAGGAGTTTTTATACCACAAGTGTATATGCCTCTCAGAAGGTTCTCTTAGAGGTTCATCTCAACAATATTCGTAGGCATTTCAACATATGAAGTGAAAAATCCTAAAGTTCATGTCAACAATTGATTTGCAAAGGTGTATTTGGTTTGTGTCAGCTTGGTTCATGAATATTGCAACCATTACACAAAGTACATGGTGTCATCGAACAAGAAAGAAAGCTTCTTATGACCTCCAAAGTTTAATATATAAAAAAAGCGGCAGAGAGGTAACTTACTGCAGCTATACCATCTTGCTGTCAAAATACTTGGCATTAAACTGAGAACCCTCTAGCGCCATTCCACCACCCAGGATAGCCAAAAGCTGGTAGATACGAAAAAAACTTGGAAATTATGTATCACAGTTGGTAGCTTTTAGTTAAGTAAATACAAGTGAGCATTCAAAAGCATCAGTACCAAAGCTAGGATTTGATAGATTCATAGAAAGATATGGAAGCAACTTAAGGCACCATGAGCTAGGCAGAACACTGATAACGATTGCAAACTTGTTGTACATGTCTAGTTATGTCGTTACCTCACTGTAAAAGATATTCTCACCGTCAGAACCCAACAATGCTTGAGACTTGAAGAACATTTCTTCCTTTGTCCGTTTATACTGAAGACCTGATAGTTAGACTATGTTAGTTATGTGATTCTGGAAGAAAAGGATAAAAATGGTTCAGAGAAAAAAAGGTAAATAAAAAGAAGAAATTTGATCAACTTGATTACCAAAGTCGTATTGACTTATATACATTACTAAAATAACGATTTGAACGACTTGTTCGACTAATATTTCTAGGGCTAGCATTTGATTTTGAACACATATAATCTCTAGTATACTTTTCACTTCTTCCACAATCCGTGCTTGTTGCTTGGGTAGGTGACCACCGAATAATATGACAAGCCAACAATACTGAAACTTTGTATACACAAAACCTTAATTTCCAACCATCTGGAGGAAACAACTCTATTCAACCCTGAACTCTTGTGTGTAGAGTTGCTTATGGATTAGGTAGTTCATGCAGTAGCATGGCACGGAGAAATTTAGTTGTTCCCAATAGACATGTCCTCTCTTGTGCAGCGCCATACATCACCTACAATCTGAATTCCACGGGGCACCAATCCGAGAGACCCGACCTACTTGTGCAGTTGCTGAGAACCATGGCGAAGAAGAAGTTGCCCACCAAGAGTCCCCTGTACCAAGAAAAACAGAGTATGATTGAATTAAAACAGAGTTACGATCTGAAATAAGATGAGGGAAGGTTAGTGTTTAGATGGTTGAGCACCTCTGATGGACGAGGAAGGCCACGACTGCGATATTGAGATGTGAAGGACAGGGGCAGTGCATGATGTCGCCGCGTTGATCAACCGTCGCCGGCTAAGGAAAGATGGGGCGTCATTCGCCGCCACCGCTGCGGCAAGATCCTAGCTTATGCGTGTGGAGATGTGTCCCAAACGCCAGCTGCCCATGCCGCACGCTCGCCCCTCCCAATAGCACCCGGAACCCTAGTGTGGTTTCCATCGCTACAACCTTGGCGAAGGCGTCGTCGGCTTGTTGCCGCCACCGCCAGCGATTTAGGGATGGGTGGCGTCATAGCCCGGCAAGCAGGTGCATCCTGGTGGGTGCGGCTGCTTGAAGTCAGATTGTGGGATGGGCGCCTCCCATCGAAGAGGGAGGGCAAAAGCCGCTTGGCCCAGATCTGGGAAGGATGACGCCACCTGAGGTCGCATCTAGCCACTGGCGGTTTCCGGAGGGATGGTCCGCCGGAACGGGAGGTCGAGGAGGTGAGGCGCTGCAAGCCCAATTGTTTGCGCGGGGAGGACTGCCACGACCATGGGAAGCGGACACGCCGCGGTCGCCGTTGTCATCCGCGTGGGAGAGGGAGGGGTGCGAGCGAGGAGAGAGGTCGTGTGGGTTTCTTTAGGAGGAGAGAGGTCGCGGGTGGGTGAGGAGAGATATTGTGTGGGTTTCCTTAGGAGGAGAGAGGTCGCGGGTGGGTGAGGAGAGATATCGTGTTATATTTCTCCGTTGCGATGGGCTTCTCGCTCGTAACGCTGAATTAGCCAGAGGCCCAATCAACCAGCGCGCTTCGATTTTTCCACGGGAGTAGCTTCCCTATAGGACAGACGGCCCACTTGCTGAAAAACGAGGGAGACAACGCCTTAACCGTGAACAGACGGCCAAAAGTGGCTCAATCGCGAAAATAAACGGCTGTGGTTGTTGATGGCGTGAGAGGGCTGGAAGGGTGTTCAGTTATAATATATTTAAATGAGTGGACCCCGCTCATCATTCACGAGAAAATGGCTGGTAACCGGGATGCCCAGTCCCATGCTTAAATTAAAATAATTGCAAACAAAACTCCCCAAGGATTGTTGTTAGTTGGAGGCACCCGTTGTTTCGGACAAGCCATGGATTGATGTTTGTTGGTGGGGGGGAGTATAAACTTTACCATTCTGTCTAGAAACTGCCTATAATGTGTGTAGAATGGAAGATATTGAGATCTCTTGGTTGTTATGTTGACAATGAAAGTATACCACTCAAAATATTATTTATCTCTGCATCAAAACTCGAGCTCTGGCACCTCTACAAATCCCTGCTTCCCTCTGCGAAGGGCCTATCTATTTACTTTTATGTTGAGTCATCATCCTCTTATTAAAAAGCACCAGTTGGAGAGCACCGCTGTCATTTGCATGCATTGCTATTAATTTACATTGAGTATGACTGGATCTCTTTTACCATGAATTACAATCTCCAGTCAGTCCTTGATCTTCAGGGGAGCTCTGCATTTATGTTTTGCGATCTCAGAAAGGGCTAGCGAGATACCATCTTGTTATATCATATTATGGTTGTTTTGAGAAAGTGTTGTCATTCGAGATTTACTATTATTGCTCGCTAGTTGATTATGCCATTGACATGAGTAAATATGAGACCTAAATGTTATTGTGAATATGGTTAGTTCATAATCTTTGCTGAAAACTTGAATGTTGGCTTTACATATTTGCAACAACAAGATCAAACAGAGTTTGTATATTTTTTATTTATCACTTTCAGTTTGTCAACTGAATTGCTTGAGGACAAGCAAAGGTTTAAGTATGGGGGAGTTGATACGTCTCCATCGTATATACTTTTCCAAACACTTTTGACCTTGTTTTGGACTCTAACTTGCATGATTTGAATGGAACTAACCCGGACTGATGTTGTTTTCAGCAGAATTGCTATGGTGTTAATTTTGTGCAGAAATAAAAGTTCTCGGAATAACCTGAAAATCAACGGAGACACATTTTGGAATAAAAAAATACTGGCGAAAGAATCAACACCAGGGGGCCCACACCCTGTCCACGAGGGTGCACGGCGCCCCCCCCCCCCCCCCCGGGGGGGGGCGCCCCTGCCTCGTGGGCCCCCTGAGGCTCCACCAACGTCAACTCCAACTCTATATATTCATGTTCGGGGAGAAAAAAATAGGAGAGAAGGATTCATCTCGTTTTACGATACAGAGCCGCCGCCAAGCCCTAATCTCTCTCGGGAGGGCTGATCTGGAGTCTGTTCAGGGCTCCGGAGAGGGAAATCCGTCGCCATCCACTACAAGAAATATGTCAACTTGTGACCCTCACTATTGGCCGCTAAAAGCTCATAGTTTTTCATTTGCGACCTTTTTGTGACCAAAAACAGAAGGTCAAAAGCTGGCGGTCATAAACTGAAATTAGCGACCTTCTCTCAAAAGGTCGTTGAACCCATGACATTTTATTTTGGTCACTGGCTGTCTACCCAGGCCACGTCGGATCCAACGTGGCAATCTGACGTGGCAAAATTGCGACCAATTGAAAAGTTCAAAAATTAGAATCGGCCCGGTCCAATTGGGTGTTTATATGGGCCGAGCCCATTAATTCAGCCCATTTGTTGTTTTTTTCTTTCAATTTTTGTTAGCTTCATGGGCCAAGCCCAACATCGCAGCCTTTTTATTTTTGGGCCATGGCCATTTTGGCTGAGAAGTTCAAGTATTTTTTTAAGATGGGTCCCAATTGTCAGGTTCTTCTAGTAAGTGGGTCCCAATTGTCAAGGTCATTTTCTTTAAATTTCAATTTGCTAGTAAATAAATCACCAACATTCAAATGGGAACAGATAGAGAACACACGTAGTACTTCACATAATAGCCAGAATCAGTTTGATACATTATACAACAAAGATACAATAGCAGAATCATTGTGTTACATCATCATATAACACATATACACTGGCAATCACAGTCTAGATACTCCAGGTCTCTTAAACTTCGCATTCCCCAGATTCCCAGCTTCCAAATCTGCAGCACAAAATCAACGCCATGTTAATAGACCAAACTTGGTGTTACAACAGATGAATGATAACACAAATTGAGCTTGCTAGTACCATGCTTTTTGTTCTCCAACTAGTTAAAATGAGATACCCATTCATACAAGAAAACAGAGACACAAGATGAATACACAGCAGGATTGACAAGTACACAGTAGGATTCAATAATTTTTTAGGATCGCAAGACACCAATATAAGCTGGAATTGACAAGTACACAGCAGGATTCAATTCATCTTGCCCATATACAGCAACCAACAGACATCTAACATTTCAGCATGCACATACAATTTATTTACTTATTTTTTAGCAAAACCGCCCACTGCCAAATAGAATGTCCTTTCATTTGATAAATAAAAATAGCAGGCCAAAGAAAGGCAAGCGTACAACAGACACATTACAGATGAGAAAGATACTAGAGGTCAGCACACAAGTCATATCATATATTCTGCTAATTTTAACACATCACAGAACTATGAGCTTGACAGTCGTCAGTCTAACCATATCACGCAAGCAACAACATACAAACTAATTAGCAGTACTATATATGATGCAGCATACGGACAGAATTTCTACCTTGTTATCATCAGGGAGCAACAGGGGGTGGGGGAAGATTTCGATCGGCTTCGTGTCAGCTGCCATCACCACAAACTCAAGAGTCTTGGTAGCTGGGGAAAACAGAAAACAAAGATTAAAAATCATAGGAACTGAAATTAGCAGGACCAACCAAAGCGCGCAGCTAGGGACTGGTCACCTTCAAGGTAGAACAATGAATTAACTAGTTTTAGTCAAAGACGTAAGCATGCACATACAAACATACATACGAATTGAACCAGAATCCATATATGTCTCTGCACTTAATTGCAGGTTCTATCCAACTTGCACTTGGAAAGAGTACAACCTGGTTTACTAGCAGTCAAACAAAAGATTCAAGTTCAGGGCTTGGTGCATGAATCCTACTGTCGTAGACAGATAGAGAGGAAAGAGTTGAGCAGGAGAAAGAATTCATTCATCTTTATTTTTCTAGTAGAAGGAGGTACGGCTTGGCTACAGTTTTAGAAAGGACTCTTGAGTTTTCTCGAACCAAAAAGAAAAAAAAGTGATGCATATTTGTTCATAGATACAAGAAACTGAAGATCCAAGTAGATTCAGTCGAAGTTTCAGCAAGCTGCACATACGTACAATTTTTTGACTTGTTTGCGATGAGCAAATTAAAGTTGTCCCCTACCAAACAAAATGTGATTTCAAGAAGCCAAAGAAAGGCAGGCGTACAACACATGACAAGTAAATAAATTTTCATAACAAGCTAAACCTGAAGGATAAAGCCTAAGATTTCACCCACCCCAAACTTCAGTATTTGGTGGTACAATGAAAGAGCAGTTCAGCCAAATATATTTCTGCTCTATGATTTTGGTTTCAGCTATTTACTAATGAAACAGAATAATAAGTATTAACTAGTCCAAACAAGCACCTCACTGACATAAGTGTTGCCACCAATTCAACTTACTTCACACCGAGATCGATGTGCTCTGGATATCGAAGCCAAACCATCCGGTGTCGTTGAAGTTCCTCCTGAGCAGCTCATACTCCTTCACCTTCAGGCCACTCTCTAGCAGTTGCATCGCCCTCTCAACTCTGATAGTCATGTAGCATGCAATCTTCTCATTACGCCTGATACTGAACGACCTAACAGTGTACCTCGCTGCAATAGCACAATATCGTTCCTATTAGGACCACCAATATTGACCACAATTGACATGTCCACCAGGACCAAGTCGGATTTAAGACACCCACCCTTGGAGAACACCGGTGACTGTCCGCTCAACTGCTCCAGCACCTATCAAATTAACAATAATGCAGTTAACATCCATCAATGATTAGCAGTTAACCTGTATTTTCCTGAGACCAAGAATGTAGAGAAATCACTTGAACTACTCGGTGTCACTAAGACAATAGACTAAGGTCAATCTACAACTAGCAAAATGGAGTGGAAACGATTGACCACGACGAAACAACAGTTATTACATGGTAGCAGCATCAGCATCAGAAGCCGATGCATGTCCTACTAGCATTCTACACAGGACACCCCAGATAGAATAGGCCAGTGCCGATTTTGGCCAGATACAAGTGTACAAACAAGAGCGCTAGACATCATTGACTGATGGACAAGGTCAAACCAAGTTGCAGTAATAAGGATAGTAGTGGCGGATGCATAAAAGAATTAGTAAAAGCATGTATCAGGTGTCATTTGTGCAATGGAGGCCATTTGTGCAAGAAATGCATGCACCAAAGAAATGCATGTATTTTTCAGCAAATAAGAAGCTAGGTACATGGGTTTGGTTGTTATAGCAAGAAGAGAAACCACAAAAGGACCTCTGTTTTGATCCAAACTAGATGAATTCAAGGCTAACTATGTGACAATATAATGGTGGAGAGATGAAGCGCACACACGGTTTGCTAAGCTAGGCAGAAAGGATGCAGATCGATGTTGTGTGCCTCATTAAGTACACTGTGGATGCAAGGTATAAATAGTACTGCATGTGGATATAACATGTGCATAGTTCAGTCTCATCTTCTTGTGCCTTTGTGATGTCATTTTCTATCAGTTCTGACAGGTACACGAAACCATTGACAGGGATGCCGATTAGCAAATGGACCCGACCAAGGAAAATCGGGTCTCCGCCACACATCCATCTCGAGCGAAATCACGGCTTGGGATTGGGAGACAGGGGGAGGGGCTTGGGAGGGGGGTTACCGAGCAAGGTGCACTACGTGATGACGACGACCTCCTCCCGCGAGACGCCGGCGGCCGCCGCCAGGTCCCCCACTGCGCAGAGCGGCAGGGCCAGCTCGTCCGTCACCGCGAGCGCCGCCACGGCCGTGGACGCCATAGACCCAGACTGGATCGAGTCACTTGCAACCCTGCGAGCGAGAAGGGGATGCGATGGCGTCAGGTGGATTGGATGGAAAACGGATGGATGGATCTGACGAGGGGAGGATGACGAGGAGGAAATCCCATCCAGATAAAATATACATCTGGGAGGCGGCGAGGTGGATGGCGGAGCGATGTGGGAGGGCGAGGGGAGAAGGGGATCGGGGAGGCGGCGGCGCGTGCGTCCTCGGGAAGGAAGGGGATCGAGAGAGAGGCAGATGAGTCATGGGAATGGGGCGGGGGATTTTCCTTCTCGTGTGAGAGAGAGATGGATCTCGCCGCGCGCGCCGGATCTTGCTGGACTGGGGTCCTCGATTCCCGCCTGAGGTTGCCAGGATCGGGCGCCGGAGGTGGCGGCGGCAAGGGAGGAGTGGAGCACTAGGATTCCTGAGAGAGAGAGAGAGAGAGAGAGGAGGGCACGAGGGGTTGGGTGGGATTCGCGCGCGCGAGAGAGAGTGGGGTTTGCTGCGGTGGGTTGGATGGACGGATGGATGGATGGACGGACGGTCAGATGTTTGCCATGTCATCGATCCATGCCACAACGGATTCCACCAATCAGAATTAAGCTTATGTAGTTTTGTTTTTCCCTTTTGTTTCTTTTATAGTTTTTTACCCTCTTACTTAAGGAAAATATTCAACATATTAACCACTATAGTTTGTTAAAATGAATGAATATTGTGCACATGTGTGTATCTTGTGATGACAAACAATGTTGATCTGGGGAGTTTTCATTTTCATTCCACAAAATACCTGTTTTCCATTTTTCGAGTGCCCAAAAGGAGGATTTTTTGTGAAGAACCTACCAAATAATTGTTGCAAAATTGGACGAAATCATTTTTCTAAAATACTAGGACATATTTAATGCACAATTGACCAAATGGTTGGGTGTAAAAAGTTTTGATCCACCTCTCGTAAAAAAGACAAATTTCCGCCGATTCAGTTGGAAGCAGATCAAATTTGAACTGTAGCTGCCTTGTAGTTTGCTCTTTATTTTTTCTAAAAATCATTTCTAGGTACATAAGTATCTATTTAATCATAGAAACACCAAAAAAAATCCAAGATTCAACCACTAGCTAGGAACGGTCATTCCCGCCATTTTGACCGCATTTTGAAACAGGCATAAAAAAATTCAAAAAAATCAAAAATTGGGAAACCTTCGCATTGTGTCATTATATGTGGCCAAGTTCCAGGAAAAATAACAAACTTGTAATACGGCAATTATTTTAAAAAGTGTTCTCAGAAAAGAGCTATCACGTGTGGAGATCAATGGCTTTCAAGCCAAATGATCAATCTTAAGGCCACATTCATGGCATAGTTTGTTCATATGATCTCATATTGTGCACAAGGGTGCATATTGGAATGGAAAACAATGTTTTTTAAGGAAGTTTTCATTTTCTTTGGACGAAAAAACCATTTTCCATTTTTCGAGTGCCCAAAAGGAGGGTTTTTTGTGAAGAACCTACCAAATAATTGTTTCAAAATTGGACGAAATCAATTTTCTAAAATACTAGGACATATTTAATGCACAATTGACCAAAATTTTCGGTGTAAAAAGTTTTGATCCGCCTCTCATGAAAAAGACAATTTTCCACCGATTCAGCTGGAAGCGGGTCAAATTTGAATTGTAGCTGCCTTGTAGTTTGCTCTTTATTTTTTCCAAAAATCATTTCTAGGTAAATAAGTATCTATTTAATCATAGAAACACCAAAAAAATTCCAAGATTCAACCACTAGCTAGGAACGGTCATTCCCGCCGTTTTGACCGCATTTTGAAACGGGCATAAAAATTCAAAAAAAATCAAAAAATTGGGAAACCTTTGCATTGTGTCATTATATGTGGCCAAGTTCCGAGGAAAAATAACAAACTTGAATACGGAAATTATTTAAAAAAAAGTGTTCTCAAAAATGAGCTATCACGTGTGGAGATCAATGGCTTTCAAGCCAAATGATCAATCTTATGGCCACATTCATGGCATAGTTTGTTCAAATGATCTCATATTGTGCACAAGAGTGCATATTGGAATGGCAAACAATGTTGCCTAAGGAAGTTTTCATTTTCTTTGGACAAAAAAACCATTTTCCATTTTTCGACTGCCCAAGTTTTTGTGAAGGACCTCCCAAATAATTGTTGCAAAATTGGACCAAATCAATTTTCTAAAGTACTAGGACATATTTAATGCACAATTTACAAAATGGTTGGGTGTAAAAAGTTTTGATCCACCTCTCGTGGAAAAGACAAATTTCCGCCGATTCAGCTAGAAGCGGGTCAAATTTGAACTGCAGTTGCCTCATAGTTTGCTATTTATTTTTTTCCAAAAATCATTTCTAGTTACATAAGTACCTATTTAATCATAAATACATGGTTTCGTGGCAATACATCGAGGTTTGGGCGGTGGCCGAGGGCCCCAACTCTAGAGTGCGTAAACTCGCATGCCCGCCACGTGGTCACCGCGTGACCGTGGCGTTGCCATGTGTTCTGGGCGGTCTAGGCATGTCTAGTGAGTTGGGCACTCTCCAGGTAGGTGCTAGGAAGAAAATTACAACATAAGATTCTCACGAGGAGACCGATCGATGCTCAAACATGAATTAGCAGCCAAGTGTTTGATTAGCGGTACGAGAAATGTACATGGCTAATGGGCGTGAGTTTTGGCTGAGGATGATCATTTACAAAGAAGACCGTCTTCACAAATTTTCAGCTCAAAAGGAGGAGCCTAGGTGGTACTTGCTTTGCAAAGTACCACACTGGACATAAATACGAATGTTGAAGCTGGGCTCAAAATAATGAATGGATTGAGCTGGCATTTGGTGTAGGATGGTTATTTGAGCATAGGAAAGCACTGTAGAAAATGGATACTATTTGGACATGCCAAAGTGGTACTTCCTTCACAAAGTGCTCCTTTGAACAGAATAGGAAAATGAATATTGTTGAATTATTTTTCAACTAGGCAAGGAAGGTTTTTGACATATTTGATGAAGATATGATTCAAACAATTTATGAGAATTTTTTGGGAATTTCTAGAATAACAGAAATATAGGTTGCTTCACAACCTAGGGCAAAAATTGACACATGGACATGACACATAGGCAAAACTGATGAGATGGCACCTAGTCATCGCAACCCACCACAATTTACAAGGCTATGACCATCTATATTGGTCGTTAACAACTAGAAATAAGGCAGCGGACTAGCGATGTTTGCTTTATGACCATTTCGTTTAAGGAAATTACGACCTTTCTGACCAAAATGGTCGCAATGGTTTAGGGTTTGGAGCCCCCCCGAACAGCTTTTGACCAATTGGTCTCAAATGGTCATAGATCTATGACCAATTCTTCCAGGGTCACTGCCAGAAAGTCACTAGTTGGCATATTTCTTGTAGTGATCGTCATCATCAACCTTCCTCCATCACCAATTTCATGATGCTCACCGCCGTGCGTGAGTAATTCCATCGTAGGCTTGCTAGACGGTGATGGATTGGATGAGATTTACCATGTAATCGAGTTAGTTTTGTTAGAGTTTGATCCCTAGTATCCATTATGTTCTAAGATTGATGTTGCTATGACTTTGCTATGCTTAATGTTTGTCACTAGGGCCCGAGTGCCATGATTTCAGATCTGAACCTATTATGTTTAATGAATATATGTGAGTTCTTGATCCTATTTTGCAAGTCAATAGTCACCTACTATGTGTTATGATCCGGTAACCCTGAAGTGACAAAAATTGGGACCACTCCCGGTGATGACCGTAGTTTGAGAAGTTCATGTATTCACTAAGTGTTAATGCTTTGGTCCGGTACTCTATTAAAAGGAGGCCTTAATATCCCTTAGTTTCCAATAGGACCCCGCTGCCACGGGAGGGTAGGACAAAAGATGTCATGCAAGTTCTTTTTCATAAGCATGTATGACTATATTCGGAATACATGTACATGCCTACATTACATTGATGAACTAGAGCTAGTTCTGTGTCACCTTATGTTATAACTGTTGTATGAGAAATTGCATCCGACATAATTATCCATCACCGATCCATTGCCTACGAGCTTTTCACATATTGATCTTTGCTTAGTTACTTTTACTTGCCACTGTTACAATCACTACAAAAACTACTACTGTTACTTTTGCCACCGTTACCGTTACCTCCATACTACTTTGCTACTAAATACTTTGTTGCAGATATTAAGTCTTTCAGGTGCGGTTGAATTGACAACTCAACTGTTAATACTTGAATGTTCTTTGGCTCCCCTTGTGTCGAATCAATAAATTTGGGTTGAATACTCTACCCTCGAAAACTGTTGCGATCCCCTATATTTGTGATGAACCATGGTCGAGTAAGGAAGGGCACGTGTCGTAGTAGAGGTGTGCACGTAGGATGTACACGTATGTACAGCCAGGGTGCAAGAAAGTAAATACGGCCACGTACGTACATATGAGCGGGGTCTCGAATGCCTACTCACGCAAACGTACGACCAAGACTCGTGTACATGGAGAGGCAGCGACGTCGTCCTGTTCATCGACAGCCAACTGGCTGGGTCAAAACGGAATGCGTAGTGTTCATCGGGAGCCAACCGGCTTGGACGGAACAGTCGATCAAAACGAGGCCTGGCGTACCGCATAATGGAGGAAACGGCCTTGTGTTCGACCGCCTACGGTCGAAATGGGATCATGTTCACCGGGAGGGGTGTGGCGTACCGTAAAACGGAGGAAACGAACTTCTCTTCGACCTCCTACGGTCGAAACGGGGTCCTGTTGATTGGGAGGGGTGTGGCGTACCGCAAAACAAAGGAAACAAACTTGTGTTGGAGCGCTACGGTCGAAACGAGGGTCCTATTTATCGGGAGGGGTGTGGCGTACCGCAAAACGGGACTCCACAGGCTAAATCTCCACCATCGACCTCCTCCAACCTCCATGGGCTACTATTTATCCACCGTCGACCTCCTCCAGCCTCCACCTGCGACTGTTCATCCACGGGCTCCTGTTCATCCAGCCTTCACCGCTCCTCCACCGGCTACTGTTCAACCAGCCCTCTCTACACGGTCCTGTTCAACCACCCCTCTACGGGCTACTGTTCATCCAGCCCTCCACCGGCTACTGTTCAACCAGCCATCCACGGGGTCCTGTTCATCCAGCCCTCCACGGGGTCCTGTTCATCCAGCCCTTCACGGGGTCCTGTTCATCCACCCCAACCGGCTCGATCGATAGGGGTCCTGTTCATCCAGCGGCAACGGCCTCTACTACCACAGGGTCCTGTTCATCCAACCCCCACCAGGAACTGTTCATCCAACCCCCCCCCAACAACGCTCATTGTTTATCAATAGGTAGCAGGTTCGATCGGCTTCAGTTAGCAGTAGTCGCGAATGAATCGCTCGATCGGGTTCAGTTAACAGCCAGGGATAGATCGATTGCTCGGGTTCAGTAATGCATAGTCTGCAGTGCAATCGCTCGGGTTCGGTAGGCGAACGCCTCGCACCCACACGCATATGTGTACGAGAGAAACGCACATCGCTCGGCCCCCGACCACCCACTGTAACTGGGTACTTCCCAATATTTTCCTCGCCCTCGCTTCTACCACGGGTTTTTTCGTCATGGACGGCCAAAGAATGTCATGCAGCTGAATCTCCGGCCTACCCAGGACGAAAAGCCCATTTTCTGTCATGATTTTTTGTCATAGAAGTAGGAGCCCACCACATCTATGATGATACCGGGTTTTGTCACAGTTATCGTCATAGAAGTGTCATAAGCATGATAGAAAAAAAATCGTTCGGCCCAAACTGTCATGGATGTGTCTTTTTTTGTAGTGCTTTCTTGTCGACAAAAGCAATCCACTTTTATTACCTTGCAATTTATCTGTAGTTTTATCCTCGCAAAGTACTCGTAGTTTTATTTTTGCAAAATAGTTTCATACTTGTTCTAGGTAAAGTAAACGTCAAGTGTGCATAGAGTTTTACCGGTGGTCGATATAACTTGAGAGAATATTTGTTCTACCTTTAGCTCCTCATTGGGTTCGACACTATTATTTATCGAGGAAGACTACAAATGATCCCCTACACTTGTGAGTTATCAGACATAAACATAAACCCATGGACACATATATGATTTTACAACCCATGTTGGTGCACTGGAGCATGTGCATGTAGTTTAATTTTGAATTGTGCACCTAAAATGGCTAGAAAACCAATTTAATATATAAAATGTCCAAACAAACCTTGAGTAATTCCAAATTTTTTACAGCACACATATAGTTGCATGTTCACTTCAGATAAAAGTTCTAGCAATTCAAACACCCTCCATTGCCACTGTGACCCCATTATGTAATTCAAATCAAGATGAAAAATCAAGTAGATCACACGCTGTTTATTATCACCAACCGTGTGAGATGCAGTACAAAATATCTTGGAGCACCGTCGGAGTATAGTACGCCTATGGATTATGTGAGAAGGTGTGTTGGCTACAGTCCACAGCTGGTGTGTCAAGCACACTAGCTCGCTCCCCAAATATCATTTCACTGTTCAATCGTCGCCGATAAAAGATGGGAACGTGGACCCACGTCGTGAGGGCAACTTCAGTGGCCCACTCCGGCAAGAGCGCGGCCGCAGTCGCCATGCGCGTGTTAACAAGGTGCGTGAGTGTGGCCGCATTCTGCGACCAGGCGGCCAAGGCAGCCCAAACGACTGTTGTTGCTTCTCAGGTGGCGGCATCAACATCTGCCTCAGGGATAGCAACTAGCGAGAGTGGCACATCAGCTGTCTGTTCCGTGGCGGTGGCCCTAGCCCTGATGAAGGCCGCCCACGACCATGTTGAGGCCGCCCATGCCCAACTCGTGGCGGCCACCGCACAAATCGAACGAGGCTTCTCTGACAACGGTCGACAACCCACGGCCGAAGAGTTGGCGATCACCGAGAGCGTTCGAGCAGCCGTCCGTTCCTCCGCCACATACCTTGCCACGACGGAGCCCGTCCAAGCCCATATCGCGGCCGCCCACGCCCAGCTCGTTGAAGCCTTTTTCGAAATAGATGGTGGCGCGGATGGCGAGATGCTTGCCGAGTATGGTGCGATGGATGCCATGGAGCCCCTTCCCTAGGAGACCGTCGGGCGCGAGTTGGACATGGAGGAGGCGTCGAAGATCAACGAGCACCAGTCATAGTAGTTTTCTTTGTTTTGTTTAATTAAGAGCGTCGGACTTTAATTTGTTAGAGTGATGTTTAGGTCAGCTAGTTCTGTTTAATTATTGAACTTGCTCGATTAAGAAGTGTGGGTGTGCTGTAGTCTCCTTTGTGTACCCAAATTATGCAATGACATGGATGGCCACTGTAACCAGGGAAAATCGAACCAAAATTTGCACGTTCAAACTCATCACACACGGGTTAAGCTATATGAATCATTTGTGATGTTCACATATCATACACAGTGCTGAATAAGGGACCGTGTCTGATGACACTGCGCCAGTTTTTCGCTGCACTGATTCAAAATTTCAGCTTCCGCAGAAATATCTACCTCCTCTCCCCCCTTACCAAAAGCCACATTTCCCTTGTTTCCGCTTTCCTTTCCAAGTTGAAACCTTCACTCCTTACTTGCAGCGCCGCCTCCTCGCCGGCGACCCTCCTTCATGCTGCTCGGCCTCGTCTATCCAGGCAGGTAATCCACACCCGACCCCCATCCTTCTCTTCCTTCCACATCCCACATGCCCCGACCGCCGGCGCGACACCTTCCACCCAAATCACCGACCCCTCCACCAAATAAGCGCCACCCTAAGCCATGGTGCACGCTGTATAGCCAGGAGCTCAAGAAGCATTTGGCAGCGGAGAAGCAAATCGCGGCCGCACGCGCGGATGAGGTCGCGATGGCTGCCATTAATGCTGACCCCCAGATCTTGGAGGAGCACCTCGCCGTCGAGGCCACCATCGACGCCCGTGCGCCGACACCGCGACGCGGTTGGCTACTTTAAATGACAGTTCGCGGCGTTTTCTCGAGGCCACCCTCGGTGCCTTCGATGAAGGCTACTAGGTGTTTTCTCAGCGTGCACGTGCTTACCTCAACTCGAGAGCCAGCAGGTTGGTGCCTGGAGCGGCTCAGAAAACTCACCACTACGACGAGGGCACCCACGATGTGGAGGCCTCGCCCTCTTCCATGTCCAAGGAGCCAATCATCATCGATATCTCCGACGATGATGAGTAGCTTGTCTTATTAGCTCACTATAAGGACCCATGTTTAGTTTGCTAGCTACGTCGGTTAAGCCGTTGCATGTGCTGCTCTTGCCTTTCCTTACAAATTCTAGTAATTGTGCTATCTAATTTTACCATGCAATCTGTTGCTCTAGTGTATATGTTCTATATGTCGTGCAATGTGGTGTTCACTTCTTAACTATTTGGTTAATTAGTTGTCATCTTCAGTTAACTGTTTGGTTCAATTCTGCAAATGTGATATTCAATTCTTCAGGCTGCAATTTTGTATTGTCTTCCATGTGAGAAATAAATCAAATTTATCTTTACAAAATACATGAGAAATAAATACAATTGGTATATTTCAAAGTTGTCACGCATGCTTGGCTTTGGTTAACTGTCTGATCTTCTAGTATGTTATACATTGTGCAATGTGGTGCTTAGTTAATGTTTGGTTCATTTGTTGTGGTGTTTAGTTAATTGTTTGGTTTAGTTCTGCAATGTGATGTTCAATTGTTGTGGGTGCATTCTATTATTGTATACCGCATGAGAAATAAATCAAATTTGGCTGCACTAAATACATGAGAAACAAATACAATTGCTATATTTCCAAATTGTTAAGCATGCTTGGTTTGGTTAATTGTCTGGTCTTCTATTAGGACTAGATCACCCTATCTAACACAATGTCCGACAACGAGTTAGGCTCTTTAACGAAGACCTCCTTGTAATATGAGTGTCATACGCTCCATCTCCGAAGGCACGGAGCACCATGAACCGTCATGTCTATGTAGTCTCTAAATATGATTTTTTTCGTGCCTCCACACTATCCGTCTTTGAAAATATTTGGTATTTTGATCCCCTTCTTTCAACCAAGTAATCCAAGATGTTTGGAGCCAGAGCATCTCTTCTTGATACAACAATTCATCCAGTTCGTATTTTGCACGAATCACCTCCGTACTAGCATGTGATGCATGCAACTCCTCTAGCTCATGTCGGAGCTTTTCAATATCCGTAAGAACATTGCCAAATTTGACCACACTCCACCTCTTCATGACATTACCCCCTTAAGGAAGGTAGCAACAACGCCTAGGTCCGCAGTTAGCCTCCTTTTATTCCATGCCTGTTGCACTATTTCCGCCAACGCTGGGTCACATTCCCAAAGAATCTCGTATGGAGGGCTTGCAGTATGCTGAGAGTTATCCTGTGTCCCACGGGCACGCACCAGCAGTGAACTATGATCAGAACGAGAAGTTGCAAGATGCACGACCTGCGCAAGAGGAAACAAAACCTTCCATGCATCATCGGCACACGCTCGATCCAATCTAACCATGACATTGCGGTAACCCTGCTGGCCATTGTTATAGGTAAAAGGTGCTCCTGAAATGTTGTGTGGGATGCGAACCAACATGTGGTTGGATGGTTAGAAGGACCTTGGTATCCCTAGTCCATCAGGATTCAAGTCCTAATGCTCGCATTTATTCCTGAATTTATTTCAGGATTTTCGGCGATGCACATTCAGTGGGAGAAGACGTTCCCGTCGATGACGAGGTGCCTATGGCGACTTCGTAAATTTGAAGATGATATGCCGACTCAGTCGTTCGGAGGTGCTCATAAGGGTAGGGTGTGCGTGTGTGTTCATAGGGATGAGTGTATGCGCGTGTATATGAGCGCTTGCGTCTGTACTATGTTTAAAAAGAAATGCCGTGTGGGATTAATGATGTCCCGCATCTGATCTGGATTATCATTTGTAACGAACTTGCTAATGTTAATTAATAAAAAGGCTTTTCATTTTTTACCTATAGTATAGCCTATAAAGAAAAACATTTTTTCCCAGAGAGTGAAATCATCGAAACTTCCTCGGCACCGCACCACTGGTACGGTCCACCAGTCAGTGACCAAAATCCCCGGGCCGGGCCGGGCCGAGCCCTGCAGGGCCCAGCGATTCCACACTCACGCTCCATTCGGGCCTATCCATCCACCCACGCTTCGGGCTCCGAGGGTTTCGTAGCGGACGCGTCAACTCAAGTCCAAGTCCCCCTCCCTCCTTCCCCCTCCCTCACACGCTCCGCTCCGCTCTATATAAGGTGCGCCAAGTCCGCGGCGCTGTCCATCCAACTCCACACCGCCTCACACCACCGCCACCGCCACCCACGCTGCACTCCGGCGACCCGCGAAGATGCAGATCTTCGTCAAGACGCCGTCGGGGAAGACGATCACGCTCGAGGTCGAGGGCGGCCACGACATCGCCGACGTCAAGGCCAGGATCCACGACAAGGAAGGTAGCGAAGCATCTCCCCGCCTCTCATCTCTGTGCCGCATTGGTGTGCGCGCTCGCCTAGCACCCTTTGCTCCTTCTGCTCGCCGCCGCGCCCGGCAGCCCTGTTCCTTGCATCTGTTGCGCTCCTGTTCTAGTGTCGATCGGTCCTCGGAATTGGAGGCGCCTGTTTCGATCCTCGTTTTCTGTTTACACATGCCTGTTTCCAGTCGAATCCGAGAGATGCTAGCTAGAAACATTTCTCTGCGTTTGCTCCGGCCGCTTGCTCGCCGTCTGGACTCGGGATGCCCTGTTCCTTGCGTCTGTTTGTTCCGATCGGCCTTTGGAGGCGCTTGTTTTGCTCTTCGTTTTCGGTTTACCCATGCGCGCATCAAATCCAGGCGATGCTAGGAACATTTCTCTGCGTTCTTGCGTGTTCGATTGGTAGATTGCCGATCGAGTAGTACTTGCTTCCTGTCGCTGTTCATATTGGTTGGGAACAGAGCAGAGAGCGCGATCTGGGCGATCCGT
This sequence comes from Triticum aestivum, assembly GCF_018294505.1. NCBI lineage: Eukaryota > Viridiplantae > Streptophyta > Magnoliopsida > Poales > Poaceae > Triticum > Triticum aestivum. The sequence goes on along the minus strand of NC_057806.1, from coordinate 391,113,359 downwards.
GGCGTTAAGCACTCAAGCTAGCTTCACATCAATAGATTCCATGTTTGACCCGAGACGAGTCCCGCGGGTAGAGTTAGATCGGCTTGCGTTTATGAGTTTCCTAATAAGTGATGGGGTCGTCTTCTTTCTTCAGCAACCTGCTAGCGACGACGCATTTCAAATTTGAACTCTCGATTTGGATACCAAATTTAACTGCTGTTCATCTTAAATTAGTGTTGGTCGTTCTCTAATTACTGGTATCCCGCTTGATGGACTGCAGATGTGCCGCCGGATCAGCAGCGCCTCATCTTCGCAGGGAAGCAGCTGGAAGAAGGCCACACGCTGGCGGACTACAACATCCAGAAGGAGTCCACGCTTCACCTCGTGCTCCACCTCCACGGCGGCAGGGGCGGCACCGGCAAGGGGGGAACCTACCCGAAGATCGAGCCCAACCTCCTTCAGCTCGCCCTCAAGTACAGGCAGCTTAAGCTCGTCTGCCGCAAGTAAGCCCCTGAATCGATGCCTAACCCTGGTCTGGTCAAGTTCATGCGTGTGATGTTTGAAGAGGTGGTTGCTATGAGCTATCTCTGTTCTCTGATCGATGTGCTTGTTTGTTGTAGTTCTCAACTAATTAGCAGTGGCATATGACGACTCTTAAACATTTCCTTGTCATGCCCATTGGCTCTCATTTTTGCATAAGAAGATAATCGTTGAGAAGCAATTTTGTGTGCAATCACTGCAATGGCAATGTAGAGATGCCCTAAGATTACAGCAATTTTGTTTTGCAGGTGCTATGCACGCCTTCCCGTCAGGTCTGCCAACTGCCGCAAGAAGAAATGTGGCCACTGCAACGAGGTGAGCCTTAACTGCGACCTATTATTGTTTTGCTATCATCTTACATGCTTGGCCTTACTAGCCTTTATGTATGCTGTCCGTCAATGTTCTTTGTTTCGCCATACCTCAGTCATGATATATGCGTGTCACTTGGGTGTCGAACATATTGTGTTTTTCATCACAGTGTTTTGTTATGATGCTTGGTTCAGAGTTATTGGAAGGTACTTATGTATCAATTTACAAATAATGGAGCCTATTATGCTATCATCGTTCATGTTCTTGGCCTTGGTCACCATAAATATTGCCCTGTCCATGTTATTTGCCTCTAGTCATTGTAGGATCAACACCTTCTGTAGGTCTTCTATGATCAATATAATTAAGCAATCTCATGATGCCTGTTCCAGAGTAAATATGCCAAGTCAGCTCACTAGTGTTTTGCATCATTCTAGATGCTAAGGGAGACAGGGAGCTTACTACTACAGCTTTGTTCATGTTATGTCGTGTACTTAAGTTACAGTTGTGTGTATTCTGCCGTCTGGAATCCTCATTCTGCAACAATGTGTGCAATCGAGTGATACCCTGCTCGTGGAGATTTCAATCACTTGTGCAGTAGTTGCCAACTTTAATTCTATTTGTTGGTGTCACTTGCTTATTTGACTTGATAGATACTGTTCATGCATGTTCTTCGTTTTGTCATGCCGCAGTAGTCATATAACATCGAACACATTCTGTTCTTCACCATCCGTACCTATTTATGATGCTTGTTTCAGAGTTATTGTAACTTGTAAGGTAGTAGTACTGTAGCATTTTAGACACATAGTGGAGCTAACTACACTACAGTTGTGTATCAATCTAGACATAATGACGCTATCATTGTTAATGTCTCTTTGCCTTTGGCTTCAGTTATTGTAGCATCAAACACCTTCTCTGAAACTTTATCATTAGCATACACAAATTCATGATGTTTGGTTTCAAAGTCAATGTGCCAAGTCAGCTCACTAGTGTTTTGCACCAATCTGACGCTGACAGAGATAACTAGTACAGCTCTGTATATGTTATTATGTCTCCTTCAGACTTCAGTTATATTTTTGCTGTGTACTGCTCTCCATATTCTGCTGTGCTGAATCGTCGATCTCTCGATTCCGGAGCAGTATGTGCAATGGGTTGATAACCCACTCCTAGAGATTTGAATCACTTGTGGCTGCCAACTTAACTCTGTTTCAACATTTTATATTTTCAGACGAGGACCAAGAAGAAGCTGAAACCCAGGGACCCATGAAGCACTGCACTGGCCAGCAAGAGAAAGGGATGCCCAAGTGACACGCACCAGCTGAATTTACCCTACCGTCTCCTTATATTAGCTCCTTATATTAGCTTCTTGTTACCTTTTAAGTTCCTGCTGCTGCTGGGTTTAAACACCCTAAATGCGTACTCTAGCTGAATAGTACTATGGATTCCTGTTGCATCATGGGTTCTGTTGATGATCCCCTAAATACTCTTGATGGTGATGCCGTGCTTAAGGGATGCTAGTTACGAATTCCTGCTGTTATCATCACATGGACATGGGTTCTGTTCTGTTGGAATAGATGAATGGATGCTTCTCCAGTTTACATGGCAGGCACCTTGGTTCAGTTTCGGCCAATTGTTAGCATTCTGTTATGTGCCAAGTTTTGTTCCTGTATTATGTGACCCTTCTGTTTCTCTGTTCCGGTTTCAGTTGAGTTGCTCAGGTTGTTGAACTGGCCCACCCAAATATCGGTGTAGGCAATTCTGTTGCTTCACTGTGCTGCTGCGTGTCCATCGCCGGCCGGCACTGTGGCCAAGGCGCACAAGCACATAGTCGTCATATCTCATTTTCTTCTTTCGTTCACATGTTTCGATGAAACGATCTTTTTGTTCACACATTTTGATTTGGGTGGAACGTTTTGTATTATTCCGTAAGCAACTAAGCTGCATGAAAAAAGAGACAAAGCATCATGCATACATTCAACCGATATATACAAATCACATGTCGTCTGCTCCTCCTCAAATATGTTGGGCGCTCCATGTCGTCCTAAAACGCATGATCGCCACTTGTATTACCTACAAAAATGATCTTGATGTTGGATTCATGGTAGTGGGATCAAACATCATCAACCGGTTTTCCTCATACACCTTCTCTTGCATCAACCGATTCTACTCTTGCAAAAACAAAATGATTCTCCTCAAGTTGAAGCCTACGTGCCATCATTTCTTCCATGGGCTTACAGTTTCATGCATAGCTTTCAACCTTGGCCTCTTCTTTTGAAGCTTACTCTTCTCTATCTCCAACTTTTCTTGTTTCCTCCTCTCCATGTACTGATTCCTTTAATTGATCAACTCATCAATCTTATTTTTTAACACCTGCACCTCTCCTTGTTTCTTGGGCATCTTCTTTGACCACTTCCTTTCCGTCATGCCACTCCACGCTAGACACCGGTGTGGGACTTCTAGCCACCCTATCCTCTCCATCACCATCATCTTCCTCGCTGTCACCCAATACCAAAGAGGAAATGTTTCACGACCTCTCATGTTTTGAAGGAGCCTCCTCATTCCTCATTTTTCACTTCTCATTGACATCGAGTACTCTCCAACAATGTGGAGGAGCAATATTGAAAATGCTTAAGGTTACAATAATAAAAAATAGAGAAAAGTATACTTTTCGTCCCTCAACTTTGGGTGAAGTCTAGATTTGGTCCCTCAACTCCGAAACCGAACAACTTGCACCCCCAACTAACGAAACCGGACAAGGTTCGTCCCTGCTCTTGATTTTGACCGGTTTTAGTGCTGACTGACCCCGGTTTTGACCGGTGCTGACTCAAATTCGTCTAATTTTTTCATATCCATGAACTTTTTGAAATTTGTGTACTTTTTTCAAATCAGTGTATTTTTTCAAGTTCGTGTAATTTTATCAAATCCAAGTTTTTTTTCAAATCTATGAAGTGTTTTTGAAATTCACGTACTTGTTTCAAATCCGCATACTTTGTAAAGTTGGTGTAGTTTTTTAATCCATGTTCCTTTTCCAATCCATGAACTTTGTTTGAAATTCAGATAGTTGTTTCAAGTTGACATAATTTTTCAACTCCACACATTTTTTTCTATTTTGCGTGAAAGAAATTCAAATCCGCGTACGTTTTCAAGTTCGCATAAAATTTTCAAATCCAAAAAAATGTACGCGAATATGAATAAGTACGTCAATTTTAAAAAATTACATGAATTTGAAAAAACCACATGAACTTTAAAAAAGTACGTGGATTAAAAAAATATGTGTACTTGAAAAAGTACGCGGATTTGGAAAAAGTACACAATTTTTTTAAAAGTTCACGTATTTGAAAAAGTACCCGAATTTGAAAACATTAAGCGGAATTAGAAAATGTACGCGGATTTGAGTCGGCACGGTCAAAACCGGGGCGTGACAACACCAAAACCGGTCAAAACCGTGACCAGGGATGAATCTTGTCCGGTTTCAGTAGTTAAGGGTGCAAGTTGTCCGGTTTTGGAGTTAAGGGACCAAATCTAGACTTCACGAAGAATTGAGGGATGAAAAGTATACTTTTTTCTAAAAAATAACAGGAGTGTTCTTATATTGGTCACTGGTGACACCTCTAGGAGGGTTCCTCACTTGTTCCAAATAACCATCCCAATGGTTGCACATCTCTTGAATTAAAGAGTTTGGTTGGATTTAAGCCAAGGTTATGATGGAACCCTACTCGATGCGCCTCCAATAGTATGCACTCGTTTGATCTTTCCGATGGATCGCATCGAGAGTAATATCCTGCCATGCCCTCAAAGGAGCAGCATCCTCACTCCTGGTGTAGTTTACGATCTGAATTCCTTTCTTCCTCGAAGAACCGGAGAAATGAGATTGATCCAATTCGTCATATTTGTCCTCCTCATTCAATTGCTCAAACTGCAGGACCGACTCACCAACAAGATCAAAATCATTGGCCACAACCAAATCATCCACCATACTATTTAAGAATGATTTGTTCTTGACCGTGCTCCCAAATGCACAAAAGCATCACTACACACAAAGATCCACCATTATTTCACTGCCAAACTACATTCAAATGAACCTATCGAAAGAAAAGACAGGTAAGAGGTTTTCTTTACCAACTAGGAAAATCTATGAATGTATTGGAGTTGGGTAGACATCTGAGTTTCACCCGCCACCAAGACGAAGGGGTGAGCGGAAGGGATGCTGCCCGTCGCAGCCGCCTTCTTACCCCGGTTCTTCGATGGGACACGTTGCAATGCATGTGGAGAAGGCACACGTCAGCACTAGTGACAATACCAGTGGCGTGCAGACTTGTGCCTCGTCACCATTAACTTGTGCCGGACACTTGGTGTCACACACTTGTGTCGTGTGAAAATGCAGCCACGCCACCAGTAACCTACCAAATATACCCACACCATCACTATTTCGAAAAAAACCGCATTGACATGGATTGAAATTGACGCATCACTTATGAAGTCAGTCTGGTGGCATTTCTGCACTAATGTTGGGCCAGCGGAGAGCGGGAGGTGATGTGTAGGCAGGGAAGTCGCGGGAACCGGCTTCAAACCAGAGGAATGTGACATGGGAGTCGGGATAGAGTCCATGGTGTTGTCGGCGGGGACTGCGGGTGCTAAAGACGACGCTATGACGAGGGAGGGAGGAGGCGTCACACGATGAAAGAAGAGTGGGGAAATGTCGGTCGGGCCAAACCTTTTTCAGGATGAAGTGTGCTCCAAAAACACCCTTCAAATATGGAGGCGTGCAGGCTCGGTTTAGAGTGATCTCCAAAAACATGACGATGGAGCTCGTAACGACTCTGCTCGATTGATTTTGGGGGTCAAAATATTACACCGGCGGTTATTTACGGTGATTATCCACACACGACAGCTCTGCTGGAGGAGCTCCAACACGAGTGGCTGGGGCGACGCATGCAACGAGGACACAGTCTGTAACACTCTTTGGGAACTTGATATGGCATCCGCACATTCTGAACTGCCTCTTCGTTACACCGTATCTGTCGCTGAGTAGTGCCGAGTCAAGTGAAACTGACAAATTCACCGGTTACTCTGCAGTGCGTGCTTATATATGTGGGATATTTACCTCCATCTGTCCATTCACTAACGCATCTCAGTCAGTACGAGTAACTGAGAGGGAGTGACAATGAGGAATTTCGTCGAGAAACTGGTGCTCTCTTTGCTATGGATCTCGCTGCTCCAAGGTCAGTTGATGCCTTGATGGTGATTAATTTTATGTGCCCGTACGTTAATTAACGTGAATATGGGCATGAAACGCACGGTCACCTCGCTGACGTGTGTCTGTGTTGATGCAGGGTGCATTGTCCAGTCTGTGGAATATGATCATACGGCTAGTATCGAGGCAAGTCACGGCGTTCCTGTTGAGTCTTTCTGGTGTTGTTTGTCTCGATCTTGATCTGTGCATGCATGCATGCAGCCTCCAAAAACGAAATCTATAGTTAGATCGATATTGTTGTGTGACAAAGAAACAACCATCAGTTTTCATAATTCGTTTACAAGCATGTCGTTGTGGTTTCAGTGCCTGGGTGATCCGATGAAGCCCCTCTACAAAGGCGGCATCATCCAGAACGGCGAGTTCAACAACGGCCTGATGGGGTGGTCGACGCGCCGGGACATCAAGGCCGGCGTCAGAAAGTCGGCCTCCGGCAACAAGTTCGCCGTGGTGCAGGGCGCGAGCAGCTCCCCGTTGGGCAGTGGCGTAGCCAGCCCAATAAGTCAGGGTGGTCCACCAATAGAAATATTTACATAAGTTTATTTATTTTCAAAGAAATATATTTTTAATACACTATGGGGAAATTCCAGGGTGGTCCATGGACCACCCTGGCCACCCCCTAGCTACGCCACTGCCGTTGGGCACCGGCGCCGTGGCCGCCTCGCCGTCCCACAGCGTCTACCAGAAAATCCAGATGAAGGGCGACACTCACTACTCGCTATCAGGTATATATATACATTCCATACCGAATGTACGTAACGTACGTAGGTGTGCATGATGCAGTGCATGTGACCAAGTTCATCTTGGTGTTCCGCGTGTGCAGCATGGCTGCGGGTGTCGGCCGGCACGGCCCACGTGCGTGCGGTGGTCAAGGCCCCCAACGGCGAGAACATCACCGCCGGCGCCATCGACGCCCAGTCCGGCTGCTGGACCATGCTCAAGGGCGGCATGACCGCGCGCGCCTATCACTACGGGCAAGGCGAGGTCTTCTTCGAGAGTGACGCTCCGGTGGACATCTGGGTGGACAGCGTCTCCCTGCAGCCCTTCTCTTTCGAGGAATGGAACGCCCACGCTCGCCAGTCCGCCAACAAGGCCCGCCGGAGCACGGTGAAGATCGTCGCCAGGGGCCCCGACGGGCAGCCGATGGCGAACGCCAACGTGAGCATCCAGCAACTCCGCGCCGGGTTCCCGTTCGGCAACGCGATGACCAAGGAGATCCTGGGCAACCCGGCGTACGAGAAGTGGTTCTTCTCGCGCTTCACGGTGGCCACCATGGAGAACGAGATGAAGTGGTACGGCACGGAGTGGGTCCAGAACCAGGAGGACTACCGCACCCCGGACGCCATGCTGGCGCTGGCCCAGAAGTACGGCGTCAAGGTGCGCGGGCACAACGTGTTCTGGGACGACCAGAGCTCGCAGCTCAAGTGGGTGATGCCGATGAACCTGAACCAGCTCAAGGCGGCCATGCAGAAGCGGCTCAAGAACGTGGTGTCGCGCTACGCCGGGAAGCTCATCCACTGGGACGTGGTGAACGAGAACCTGCACTTCAACTTCTTCGAGACCAAGCTCGGCCCCAGCGCGTCGCCCATGATCTACCAGCAGGTCGGCCAGATCGACCACACCGCCGTCCTCTTCATGAACGAGTTCAACACGCTGGAGCAGCCCATGGACCCCAACGGCACGCCCACCAAGTACGTCGCCAAGATGAAGCTCATTCAGGGCTACCCTGGCAACGCCGGCTTCAAGTTCGGTGTCGGGCTCGAGAGCCACTTCACCACGCCCAACCTCCCCTACGTCAGGGGCGCCCTCGACACGCTCGCGCAGCTCAAGCTGCCCATGTGGATGACCGAGGTCGACGTCGTCAAGGGCCCCAACCAGGTCAAGTTCCTCGAGCAGGTGCTAAGGGAAGCCTACGGCCACCCGGGCGTGCAGGGCATCGTCATGTGGGCCGCGTGGCACCCCTACGGATGCTACGTCATGTGCCTCACCGACAACAGCTTCAAGAACCTACCCGTCGGCGACCTCGTCGACAAGCTCATCGCCGAGTGGAAGACGCACAAGACGTCCGCCGCCACCGACGCGAATGGAATGCTCGAGCTCGACCTCGCCCACGGCGATTACAAGTTAACGGTGGACCACCCTTCGCAGACGACGGCCGTGTCCCACACCATGACGGTGGATGCGGGGTCAGCAGCCTCCGAGCACATCATCAGTGTGAAGCTGTAGGAATATACTATGAGACTTATTTAGCCACGTAGAATGGTTGGTAAAATAAGGCGATCATAGGAATTCTTCTTTTATGTAGTTCCACGCCAACTAGAGAATGCAATAAAACTTGTTATATTTTCTTTTTCACTACCATCAGATAACGGAAACAAATAGTAAAATAAAGGAACCTCCCCATGTTAGGAATGGAATAGAAAGGGAACTTGTTATATAATGTAGTATTGATATCTCTGGCATTTAATGTTACGAGGTCTTAAAGAAATTATGGGGTGATAGAATAAAAGTAAAAATTAAAAAATTGTGAATACAAGGAAGAATCCCGTACAACAAAGATAAATGTCAATCTTTCTTGTTAAGAGCGGTGACTGGTTGCTACTCCCTCCTTTCATCTATATAAGGCCTAATGCATTTTTCAAGGCTAACTTTGACCAAATGTTAGAGCAATAATATATGACATGCAACTTACACAAAACACACCGTCAAATTCATGTGTGAAAGGAGCTTTCAATGATATAATTTTCACATTATGCATGTCATGTACTATTAATCTTTTCAATAGTCAAAGGCGGTCTTAAGAAACGCATTAGGCCCTATATAGATGGAAGGAGGGAGTACTAGTAATTGTGCACGTGCAATGCACGTCAAACCATGCAAAAAAACTTAGTGGGATATTTAAGTGATGACTTCATAGTTCAAACATGAGCAATGGTTATGTGGGTGTCAGTTTTGGCAAATTAGTGTCTAAAAAAACGGTTTGGCAACGCAGGGAGTGATATATCCTAGTATGTTATAACCGTTAGGAAAAATAAGAAATGAATGAAAAAATAATTTCATATTAATATGTATTTCATTACTGAGAATATACATAATAAAGATTACATCAACCATAGAGTTATGAATTCACATTTCATATGATACATTTCCATAGAATTTACATATATACATGAATCAAAGGTCGACAAAAACAGACGTGCAGCATGTCAAAAACACAAGTGCTCGTCATCGTCGCGATGCGCTGCAACAAATAAGAGTAAAAAAACCAAAGCACCATTCCGATATTCGATTTTGAAACAGTGGGGATAGGTACCTCTTCATTCAGAAGAATATGATACAATTTATTGCCTTGATTGATCACCTCAACTTCTTATTTCAACCTCTCTGTTGCAGTGAGGATGTCCCTTATACTTGCCATGTGACTGCTCAATGCTTGTAAAATCCCAACACAATGAAGAGAATGAGACCAAAAGCTATGGACAAAAAGCGGTGGAGAACAAATATGAATAAGACAACAAAATTTATGAGGTCAGGTTTTAGAAAACATTTTGAGATAGAATATCATTTTGGCAACCTTGCTCGTATGTTTTAATCAGTACAGAGTATGTACCTGAAACAGATTGCCTTTCACCACACCTTTTTTCTTCATTGATGTGCTTCTCTGTAAATGAAAGCCTCTGGAGAAAACAACACCCAGATTTGAGAAGCATGGAGGCTACTTTTTGTAGAAAACACAAAAGGGGCAATCTTATTATCACGCTTTCTATTTGGAATGTTGTGATCAGTTAAAATAACCAATAGAAAATCATTTGCGGCGTACTACAGTAAGAAAAAACTTGGGGGCAAGGCCACAAGCTGGGAGATGACATTCGCCGGAGGCAATGGAAAGCTCCACAATGACCGCTTGCAGGAGGGCTGAATCACAACACTAAAACACTCCTTAGATGAATTACGCATTAGAAGCATTTTTAGAAAAGAACCCCTGTGGTTCTCTAGGAAGTTGGAACAGCAACTTACTAATACCAATTTGGCAACTACAATCAGTTTATTCTCTTGAAATATCCTCCCCTGTGGTTGGCTCATACTGCCCAGCCCTATATTTAGAAAAATGTTGCCAAGTTCTGAAATTAGCTACCACATATGGAAATGACATCTTATGGACTCTTGGAGTACAATCCAATTTCTAATTAACCAACAACGGCTCCGGCATTGAGTGACCAATAACAATTCATGCAAGTTTTTTTATTTCAACATAACAATGACAGTGGAAAAGGTTCAGTCAAACAACTCTAAAGATTTTTTTTTCTGCAAGGAAACAACTCACCTCTCCAAGAAGCAATCATGTCTTCCTTTCCTCCTTGAAGTCCTCGAACTACAGCCTCCACTTTGCCCATAGAAGGAGCACTGGAGCAGCAGCAGCAGCAACGCCATCTCGAAGACTTTTTTTGGATACTGTCTCCAGCATAATCTACAGGTTCACTCCTGCCCATGCATAGACTGACATGCTCAACACGTGTTTCTACAGTTTCTGGCAAACGCGCGTTGAATCATTTTTCCGGACACTCGAAGAAAGACCTGAAATTTCTATGATTGAATCAGTATAATTTAAGGAGCAGGTACATGAATAAATCGATGTAATTTACAAAAATTGTAATTAATCTTGGCCTGGCGCGTCCTTTGCAAACTCAGTAGGACTGAAAATATCGTCCAAAGTCAATAATCTGAATAGTTGACTGGAAAACCTGTACTGGACACGTGACATGGTCTGATGACAATTGCAAATTTAAAGAGGTTCTAGAATAATTGTGGCAGTGTCGGGAAGTGCCTAGTGCTCATGAATAGAACCCCAAACATGAAGTATAAATGATGTTGCAAGGTAGATAATTTTATTGTACAGTAAGCTCTCCAAAAGCACCTAAATTTCAGTGTACAATCCGAATTGCTAAGAATACCTATAAAAATATAGGCATGGAAATTCTTAGTGCAAAGATTAAAACAACAGAATTGTGTAAACTTACAAGTTTTGCAGATTTTTTCTGAAATCGATTATTTTCTATCAGATTATTTGCTAGAACTAATATAGAGTTGGGATAGTTGACATTGATGATTGGTAGCACTATTTGGTATCTATCAATATTGTTAGTCGAACCGAGACTGCTTACAACCATTTGCTATAGAACTTACAGGTGTACTGAAGGATATTAAACAAGAGCAGCCAAATCATTTCATATATGAAGCGAAAATCATGAATTACTGGCATTAAGGTAATCAGTGAAAGCACATACCCGAACAAAATTTGAAGCAACCAATTTGATTACATCAATTATAAAGAGTATAGATACATCAATTCTAACTGGAACTGAAGATCAATCACATACTTGTTGAAATGGAGCAAGGTGTGATGACTTAGATTGTCAAGGATTCAGAACATGAGTGAGAATTTGAAGTACGAAGAACATACCAGGATCCTATGGGGAGAATGCGGTGGGGCCTGTCTCGGTGATTGGGCAACCGCAGCAGGTCATTGAACTTGGGAGTCTTGGCCATCAAATCCTTGAAAATCTCCTCAGCCTTGTACCTCACATTATACCAGCTAAGGGAGGCCCTGTATTACAACAAGAGGTGTTCAGAAATCAGATCTTGAAAATAATGCTACACTGGATGCAGAATCATGTCAACTGATATAGAGGGAGATATGACATATGAGTCAATCACCGAAGCTACTTGCTGCGGAGCATGGCCACGAACATCTTGTTGAGTTTCACGGTGTCGAGGTGAGAGTTGGGGTACTTCTTGAGGATGCGCATACAATAGAGATATGGGCAGAGAACATACCTTTATTATTGATGACTGCAACCCAGGGGCCGCTCCACCACGCCACTTCTCAGGCTTGCTTGCCGACTGCGACGCCGGCTAGGAGGCCTCGTGTGCCGCCCACCGGAGGCGGCCACCACCGGCTGCTGCGGGTTTGTCGTGGCTTCCGTCACCCCACATTGCGGCCCGATGACCCAGACGGTAGCGAGATCCTGGCAGCCGGATCACACCCTGCACACGCCCTTCATCACCTTGTCGTCACCCCGGACTTCTTGGCCCGCACCGACCCGTCCCCCATCCCGCCCGCCGCAGCCGCTTCAGCTCGACGAGGTCGAGCAGGCGCTCCGCGGGCGTCAGCTCCCGCCCGCGCTTTCTTCTCCTGCCGCAGCGGTGCCTCGTCCCTCACCGCGTACCACAGGACCGACCTCCCATTCCCATCTCCCCCTGCCTACTCTTACCGGTCTTCCTCGACGGGAGGTGAAATAAGGGAATGGGTGCTAGGTCTCGGAGAGCCCAAGGGAGAGGACCCGCGGATGATCCCGAGGATGGCTCGACGAGTGCAGCCGCCAGGGACGCCGACACAGGGGATTCTCGTGGCCGTCACAATCGCCAGCGGCAACGTCCACGGCAGGGGAGGACACGTTAATTGTGCCTATTTTTTTGGCCACGGACTACAAGCGTTCGATAGATATGGCAGAGTTTCGTCCGCCCTCGTGAATTGCTAGACGTACACAGGTGAGGGTTAAGTTTTATGTTGACGGTTAGATCTAATTAGGTGGGCCAGATCGTGTGGTGATATTTTCTCTCGGTAGTTCTGTGTACGTGTTTTCGGGTGTGCTTAGAAAAGAATATGTTTGCTTGTTTAATAGTAGTAGAGACTACGAAAAGCATGACAAACTCGCCGGTTGCTGCTCATAACTCGCAACCCTAGTCGGTGATGTCACAAATTCCCCACAGGCTAGCGCCTCAGTCCTCCCCCTCTTTCCTGTCCGGCTACCACATAGACGGGAGTGGGGACCCGTCCGTTTCATTTTCTTTTCCTTAGATTTTTGTTTCTCTAGTGATATCGACGAGGTGGTCGCGGCGATGGTGTGTTGAATTAATGTCTCTTTGGTAGCTTCCTACATCGACAATGTCCAATTCGGCGTTGAGGAAGATGCTTGTGAGAGTTTGTCTCCCCACATCTGTTGGTTCTCTTTCGATCTTGGCAGTTGGTGTGTCTTTTAGCGAGAGCTATTGGATGTCTATTAGTGCGGCGGCTTTGACACCTTCTTTCATGTTGTTCGGTGGCATGGTTCAGTTTCTCCAACCCTCTGAATGGTGGTGATCGATTGCAAGCATGTACTATCTGGGGTGATGCATGCTTCGGTGATTTATAGATCTCGTCTCAGGGGGCGAGTAGCTATTGCAGTCTTGAAAGCCTGGTATGACAAGTGCGTCAGCAGGTGTCCCTTTCCTTTAGTGTTGGTTAAGTCAAATTTTCAATCTTTAGCGGGCGGCATACAACTAAGGAAGAACAAGTCTAGTATCATTTTCAATATAATTTAGTTTTTCTGGTCCATCCGCGCCGAGTTGTCTGTCCATTGTACTGACTTTTGTTTTTTGTTTTGTTTTTTATCAGACGCCCTTTGGTGTCTTTATTTTTTAAAGCTTTCTTATTAAGAGGTCATTTCTTAGGCAAGAGAATGCAATGTTTTTTACCTCACTAATTATTGTATGTGGCATCGTTAAGATATCATCATTGTATGTGCCCTATATCGGATTGGGGAATTTTAACTCGAATCACAATGTGTGTGAAAAGAATCTTAAATAGATTATGTAAGGGTCTTTTTTGTAAAATACTCGTTTCCAGCAATGCGGTATACTCACTGATTATTGTACATGAGAATGTTCTGTGCCAAAATGATCTCCTTTACCTAGTCAACACGCCACATTAGCGTCATTTCATCTGTGGGGTCAGAAAGCGATTAAGATGCTCATAAAACAAAGTTATGTAATCACTACATCATATTTTACTAGATGTGTGGCCAATCAACACATGGAATACGTGCTTTGCGACCCAAACTTGAGATGTGTGGCCAAGTTCCTGCTGCTGCTGGGTTTAAACACCCTAAATGCGTACTCTAGCTGAATAGTACTATGGATTCCTGTTGCATCATGGGTTCTGTTGATGACCCCCTAAATACTCTCGGTAGTGATGCAGTGCTCAAGGGATGCTAGTTACAAATTCCTCTATTATCATCAAATGGGTTCTGTTCTGTTGGAATAGATGAATGGATGCTAGTTTACATGGCAGGCACCTTGGTTCAGTTTCCGCCAATTGTTAGCATTCTGTTTATGTGCCAAGTTTTGTTCCTGTATTATGACCCTTCTGTTTCTCTGTTCCGGTTTCAGTTGAGTTGCTCAGGTTGTTGGACTGGCCCGCCCAAATATCAGCATATGCAATTCTGTTGCTTCACTGCGCTGCTGCGTGTCCATCGCCGGCCGGCACTATGGCCAAGCCGACGCACAAGCAACCACAGAGTCGTCATATCTCATTTTCCTTCTTTTCGTTCACACGTTTCATCGAAATGATCTTTTTGTTCACACATTTGGATTTGGATGGAACGTTTTGTATCGTTACGTAAGCCATTATGCATACATTCTTAAACAAATTAAATGAGCTGCATTAAAAAAAATAAAGCATCATCATACATTCTAAATCACATGTCGTCCACTCCTCCTCAAGTATGTCGGGCGCTCCATATCATCCTAAAACACATGATCACCACATTAACTATCACAATAATCTTGACGTTGGATTCATGGTAGTGGAATCAAATATCGTCAACCAGTTTTCCTCGGACACCTTCTCTTGCATCAACTGATTCTACTCTTGCAAAAAAAAAAAAATTGATTCTCCTCGGGTTGAAGCCTATGTGCCAGCATTTCTTCCATGGGCTTACAGTTTTCAACCTTGGCCTCTTCTTTTGAAGCTTACTCTTCTCTATCTCCAATTTTTCTTGTTTCCTCTTTTCCGCGTACTCTTTTCTTGAATTGATCAACTCATCAATCTTGCTTTTTAACAACTGCACCTCTCCTTGTTTCTCGAGCATCTCCTTTGACCCCTTCCTTCCGTCGGGCCACTCCACGCTAGACACCGGTGGGACTTCTAGCCATCCTATCATTTAAATACCGTGTATTAAAATGTAGCTAAATGCCCAAACAATGCGGTCCAGACACTTTGTGTCATTCAACTCCATGCATCAACGTCCGTGGACCGGTCTGCATGCATGTATTCCTACAAACTGGAATAAAAACTCGGAAGGTTTGCGGACAACCGGCACGTAGAGGTCTTACACCCACAACACACACAAAACCCCAGCGTTCAGTTATTCTTCTATTTTTTTACGAAATCATTTCAAAAATTATTTTTTGATATTTACTATGAACTCAGTCTATGTTTATTTTGCTTGCAGTTAGTCTGAAACTGTTTTGCCACATCATTTCTTTGCTGCATGTGAAAGAAATATGTATCATAAAAACTGATCTTGTATGGAAATATCCTTCGACACTCAATTTTGGTTACTATTTTTTATATAAATGTCGTGCATCAAAACTTCGCTAAATGCCGGAACATAGCGGTCCAGACACTTTGTGCCGTTCAACGCCGTGCATCAACGTCCGCGGACCGGGTTGCATGGGTGTATTCATGCAAATCGGAAGCAAAACTCGGAAAGTTTGCGGACAACCGCCACGTAGGGTTCCGATACCCATAACACACACAAGACCCCCTGGTGTTTGGTTACTCATCTATTTTTTACGAAATATTTGAAAAATTGTTATTTGAATATTTACTATGAACTCAGTCTATGTTTCTTCCACTTGCAGTTAGTCTGAACTGATTTGCCGCATCATTTATTTGTTGCATGTGAAAGAGATATGTCTCATGAAAGCTGATCTTGTATGGAAATATCCTTCCACACACAATTTTTGTTACTATTTTTTGTATAAATGTCATGCATCAAAACATCGCTAAATGCTCGAACAGTGCAGTCAGACACTCTGTACCATCCCACGCCGTGCATCAAGGCCCACAGACTGGTCTACATGCCTGTATTCCTGCAAACTGGAAGCAAAACTTGGAAGGTTTGCCGACAACCGCCACGTAGGGGTCCGACACCCATAACACACACAACCCCCCCTCCCACCCCCCCCCCCCGGGGGCGTTTTGTTATTCATCTATTTGAACTCAGTCTATATATCTTTTGCT
Source organism: Triticum aestivum (assembly GCF_018294505.1). Classification (NCBI taxonomy): domain Eukaryota; kingdom Viridiplantae; phylum Streptophyta; class Magnoliopsida; order Poales; family Poaceae; genus Triticum; species Triticum aestivum. The sequence continues at coordinate 391,097,217 of NC_057806.1, read as the reverse complement.
TGCAGTTAGTCTGAAACTAGTTTGCCACATCATTTCTTTGTTGCATGTGAAAGAGATATGTATCATGAAAACTGATCTTGTATAGAAATGTCCTTCCAGAGGTCACACGGAAGTGAGGGGGCTTGGCAACTCCTGATGGCTCTCCTCTCCTTCCCCCCTCCCTTCTGCCTCATTCCCCTCCCCTTGCCCCTGCGTTGCCCCGCCCCTCGCTGGCCTTTCTCCGACGACATCCTCCCCTCCCCCCGTGTCGCCCTCTGCGCCCAGCTCCTTTCCCTCTCCTCCCTCATCGCCGTCGTGCCCGTCGGTGGCCTCGGCGCCGTCTTTCGGATCTCGTTTCTGGGCTCTGGGCGATGATGGTGATGATTCCTCCGACAGGGAGGTCGCTCCCTCGTTGGTGCCCCTACTGTCGGCACTGGCGTCCAAGGGCGCGCCCCGCCCCCGCAAGTTTGCCCCTGGGGGCCGGTGCCGGCCAGTGGCATCGCCGGAGGGGGGCGATGGCTGGCTTCGCATGTCCCGCCGTCGTCGGAAGTCTGGTAAGTTCTCCTCCCCCTCTGCGGCTTATGGGATCCTTGGTGCGGCGCAGGCCATGGTGAGGGCGGTGGCCGGCGGTGTGTGCCTCCCTGGCTTGTGCGGCTCTTCGGCCTCCCCTTCGCCTTCTCTGGGGCGCCGTCGCCGGCGCTCCTTGGCTCGTCGGGGGTTGCGGCGGCAGCGGACGTGCTAACCCTAGATCTGGCTCGCCCCTCGGTGGTTAGTGGGCCCCATGGGGTGCTGGATCCTGGGCCGTCCGCGAGTGGGCGGCCCGCACCCCTCCTCTGTCCTCGGTGGACGCTTTTCCTCCTCTCCCTTGTGTGGGCCCTGGGTAGTTGGTGGTCGCCAATGGTCCCTCCCCTCCTCCTCGGCCCATGTGGCCTGCTCGGCCCAGGTGGGGCTGGCTCGCTCGGGCTATTTATGGGTGCGCCGCGGCTCCCTACCCCCATCCTAGGGTTTCCGGCCTTTGTCGCAGATCTGCGTAAACACAGAGCTCCTATCCGTTGTCTCCTCGGATCCACTCCACCTCCTCTTCTCCTTTCCTTTGCGGCATCTCTCGTCATGGAAAAGTCCAGGGTTCTTCTAGATAAGCCATGTCCGGCAGCAAGCGCTGGCACGAGGAGTTGCTGGGCTCTGGGCTTGATCTGTAGTATGAAGCTTCTCTGCGCTCAAAGCTGGAGGCCGAGCAGGCGGCGCGTGAGCAGGTGGCTCGCGACCGCGAGGCTTGGGCGGCTGGCTCAAAGTGGCTCCAGCGCGATGAGCGCGAGCGGCGCAGCCTGGATCTGGCCTCCTGGGGTCTGGATCTGTTGCTGGAGGGCCTTTGCCGCGGGATCCCTGGGAGGTCGCGACGTCGGGCGGGGCTGGTGGCTCCTCCTTCTCGGGCCCGCGCCCGGCTCCTACTTCTGGTCAGGGCCCGGCGACTCCGTTGTGGAAGCCTCCTCGTCCCTCTAGTGCTGGGGCCGGCTCCCGTCCGCCTCCGCGCGTCTTCTCTGGCCTTGCATCCATGCAGTTCAAGGCGCGTCGTCCTCCTGCCCTATCCCTGAATCCTCTTCAATGGGGCTGGGGGATGGCATCGTTCCCCCTCCTCCTCCTCCCCCCCTCGCCAAAATGCTAGTGCGCCGAACAACCCTTCAGCTCTCACATGCTTCGCCTGCCACCATCCTGGCGACTTCCAATCGAGGTGCTTCAACCCTCCATTCTGTCTGATCTATAGATCTGAGGAACACCTCATTGTTGACTGTCAAAACCGCACGAAACCCCCGGCTTTTGTTCACTTTGGGACGGGCATCCTTGGATGCTCTTTCTTTGCTCTGTATAGTGAGCTCCCGCTGGTGGTTACGACCCCATCTCTCTCCAATGCTTCCATTGTGATGGTTCAGGGTCAAAAGATTTCTCCTCAGACCTTGCTGGAAGGGCTTCGGATCTGGGATGAGGGGGGTTGGGACTAGCAAGTGAACCAGCTATCTGATTTTGAGTTTGCGGTGGTCTTCCCCTCCAAGGATTGTCTGCACATGATCTCCTCCTGTACAAGCGGCGACTTGGGGCGTTAAAGCGGTGGGACCGCTCTGTCAAGTCTGGGTGCTAGTTGATGATGTTCCGGCCGGTCTGCGTTCGGTCCCGTTTCTGATGGCATTTGGTGTTTTAGTTGGTAAACCTGTGGAGGTGGATGCTGAGTCCTTGGAGAAGATTGGCCCGGTGCGGCTCAAGGTTTGGTGTGTGGATCCTGTGTGTGTCCGAGGTGCTATCGATGTCTTTGAAGGAAATATGCCCTAGAGGCAATAATAAAGTTGTTATTTATATTTCCTTATATCATGATAAATGTTTATTATTCATGCTACAATTGTATTAACCGGAAACTTAGTACATGTGTGAATACATAGACAAACAGAGTGTCACTAGTATGCCTCTACTTGACTAGCTCGTTAATCAAAGATGGTTAAGTTTCAGAGCCATGGACATGAGTTATCATTTGATGAACGAGATCACATCATTATAGAATGATGTGATTGACTTGACCCATCTGTTAGCTTAGCAGTATGATTGTTTAGTTTATTGTTATTACTTTCTTCATGACTTACACATGTTCCTATGACTATGAGATTATGCAACTCCCGAATTGTAACACCCCAGATGTAACTTTCTCTATTTGTACTCCAACTCTTGCCATTTCCGGCGTTAAGTTAATTTATATTCTCGGGTTCGGGTCTTTGTCTCCGTGTGTTGTTATCGTTGTCATGCATCTCATATCATGTCATCATGTGCATTGCATTTGCATATGTGTTCGTCTCATGCATTCGAGCATTTTCCCCGTTGTCCGTTTTGCATTCCGGCGCTTCGTTCTCCTCCGGTGGTCATTTCTAGCTTTCTTTCGTGTGTGGGGATTAAACATTTCCAGATTGGACCGAGACTTGCCAAGCGGCCTTGGTTTACTACCGGTAGAACGCCTGTCAAGTTTCGTACCATTTGGACTTCGCTTGATACTCCAACGGTTAACCGAGGGACCAAAAAGGCCTCGTGTGTGTTGCAGCCCAACACCCCTCCAATTTGGCCCAAAACCCACCTAACTCTGCTCCATCATCTAGAGCGTTTGATCACGATCGCGTGGCCGAAAACCGCACCTCATTTGGACTCTCCTAGCTCCCTCTAGGCCTATAAATAGACCCTCTCCGAAATCTCCTTCCCCTTCCTCCCGAAAAACCCTAGATCCACCTCATCACGCGCCGCCGGACAAAACTGCACCGACGGACATTGTCCGGATCATCCCCGCCGCCACTTTTCGCCGCGCCATTCGCCCGCGCCCTCAGCCCCACTTCGCCGCCGCCACCAGCCCGCGGGGCCCGGGACGGGCCCTCCCGGCCCACGCGCGCCCCGCGCCTCCTCCCGGGCAGCGCCGCCCGCGCCCCTCGCCGGCGCCCTTCGCCCCGACGCCGGCCGGCCGCTCCGCCCCGCCGCCTCGACGCCGGCGCGTCGCCGCGCCTCGTCCGCCGCGCCCGCCACCTCGGCGTCCGTGCCCGCCGGCGCCGCCTCCTCGCCACCTCCTCGCTGTCTTCTCGCTGCCCCGGCCGCCGTCCTCTTCTTCTCCGGCGTGAACAGTAATTCCGGTGAACTTCGTAATCCGTGCCCGGATCCCAGATCGGTGAACAGTGAAACCCTAGGTCGTTTTTTTCTCTAAGTCCCGAAATTGTAGATCCATATGCCCATGTTCGTAGCTCCGTAACTTTGCATCCGTAGCTCCGATTCATGCATATAGCATATCAAAATGTTCATCTCAGAGAGTACATCATTTCATTCCATTGCATCATTTTCATTTGAGTTCATCTTGATGCCCGAAATGCTGTTAGAAGAGGGCTACTTGAGATTATTGTCAGATCTGCTACTCCGTTTAGGTTTTTGTCATTTTTGCCATGTTTAATGTGTGCATGCTATGCCCTGATGCTCTACATGTGTTTTGTTAAGGGTTTTTTCATCTTTCCAGAGGTGCAACCCATGTATTTTTGTGATGTGTGTGGTGACTTGTGCAAGCTTGCAAAATGGTGCACTTGCTAATTCTATTTCCAGGGACTTAGTAATTTCACTCAGTCCTGGAGCTGTTTATCTCATGATGCCATATGTTCATGTTGTTTCCTAGTGATCCGTGCCTCTTTTGAGGATGATCATTACGGGAGTTTTGTTAGTATTATAGTTCTCTATCCATCCATGTCTTTGTTTGCAATTATGGAGCACCCTATCTTGAGTCAATAGAGCTCTACTTTTGCCACTTTATGAATCTGGGCAGATTGTCAACTTGTTTGCAATTTTGCCGGTGATGTTGTAGTTGGTCCGTGCATGCTATGCTATTGTTCTTGCCATGTACAGCTTGTTTTTGTGCCTTCTTGATGGGTGTATGCTTGTCTTGCCATGACTTGCACCATAGTGAGTGCATCGAGCTCGTAAACATGCCTACTTGAGTTATATTTCAGCATGTGTCAGTTTTCACTAAGTCTGAAAACTGATTATGTTTTTGCTATGTTCACATGCTTGCAATTGTATTTTCTGATCCCTTTTGGCTCAAGGTCACTAAGGGATTTTTGTTAAGCTCTTTGAGTAGCTCCATGCCATGTTTTACTTTGCCATGTTCAGATCCTGTAGCATGTAGTTTTGTTGCTCCGAAGAGAGCTACCTGGTCTGAAATTCCAGACAAGTGTTAATTCCACTAAGTCGGAGAACTGTTTGTCATATGCATTTTTGCCATGCTTGTTTGAACCTGTTAATGGATGAATTGGCCGTAGCTCAGTGCTAGACTTTTGTTAAGCATCTTGTATGCATCCCTGCCATGTATTTTGTTGTCTTGTTTGGGTGCTTTAGCATGTTCATCTCATTGCATTTAGATGCCTACTTGCTGTAAATCGCAGACCGGTGTCATATTTGAATCGCTTGCCATTTCCAAACCGTAACTCCGATTCCGGCGTTCTTTATATAGTTTTCAAGTGATTTCATCCCATCTTTCTAGTGGCACACTTGGAATTCCAAGTTGAGGCCAGGTTCATGCATTTCCTATCATATCTTGCATTTTGCATCCCGCATCGCATCCCGCATAGCATATCATCTTTGCATCGTGTTGTTTGAGTTTGCACGTGGTTGATTGTATCCTTGTTGCTTGTTTGTCTTGTTTGGGTAGAGCCAGGAGACGAGTTCGCTAACGAGGAGCCCGTTGAGTTTTCTTTCGAGGATCCAGTCAACTCTGACAACTATGCAGGCAAGATGATCATACCCTCGAAATCACTACTATCTTTGCTATGCTAGTTTGCTCGCTCTTTTGCTATGCCATTGCTACGATGCCTACCACTTGCTTTCAAGCCTCCCAAATTGCCATGTCAAACCTCTAACCCACCATTGTCCTAGCAAACCGTTGATTGGCTATGTTACCGCTTTGCTCAGCCACTCTTATAGCGTTGCTAGTTGCAGGTGAAGATTGAAGGCCGTTCCTCGTTGGAACATTTATTTACTTGTTGGGATATCATTATATTGCTATGTTATCTTAATGCATCTATATACTTGGTAAATGGTGGAAGGCTCGGCCTCTCGCCTAGTGTTTTGTTCCACTCTTGCCGCCCTAGTTTCCGTCATATCGGTGTTATGTTCCCGGATTTTGCGTTCCTTACGCGGTTGGGTGATAATGGGAACCCCTTGATAGTTCGCCTTGATTAAAGCTTTTCCAGCAATGCCCAACCTTGGTTTTACCATTCGCCACCTAGCCTCTTTTTCTCTTGGGTTTCCGGAGCCCGAGGGTCATCTTATTTTAACCCCCCTGGGCCAGTGCTCCTCTGAGTGTTGGTCCGACCGAGTAGACTGCGGGGCCACTTCGGGGCAACTTGAGGGTTGGTTTTACCCGTAGGATGTCTCATCTGAGTGTGCCCTGAGAATGAGATATGTGCAGCTCCTATCGGGATTTGTCGGCACATTCGGGCGGTGTTGCTGGTCTTGTTTTAACCTGTCGACGTGTCTTGAATTACCGAGATACCGAGTCTGATCGGAACGTCTTGGGAGGAGGTCTATTCCTTCATTGACCGTGAGAGCTTGTCATGGGCTAAATTGGGACTCCCCTGTAGGGATTTGAACTTTCGAAAGCCGTGCCCGCGGTTATGGGCAGATGGAAATTTGTTAATGTCCAGTTGTAGATAACTTGAACCTTAATTAATTAAAATGAATCAACTGAGTGTGTTACCATGAGGGCCTCTTCTCGGCGTTGGAGTAATGTTTGCGCAGGTTGCTCTCTAGTTTCTCGCTCGTGCTTTGCCTCCTCTTCTCGCTCTCTTTTGCGAATAAGTTAGCCACCATATTTGCTAGTCGCTTGCTGCAGCTCCACTCATATTTTACCTTGCCTTACCTATATGCTTAAATAGTCTTGATCGCGAGGGTGCGAGATTGCTGAGTCCCTGTGGCTCACAGATTACTATTACACCAGATGCAGGGCCTGATGATTCCGCTCACAGATTATTATTACACCGCTTTGCTCAGCCACTCTTCGTCTCATGCATTCGAGCATTTTCCCCGTTGTCCGTTTTGCATTCCGGCGCTTCATTCTCCTCCGGTGGTCATTTCTAGCTTTCTTTCGTGTGTGGGGATTAAACATTTCCAGATTGGACCGAGACTTGCCAAGCGGCCTTGGTTTACTACCGGTAGACCGCCTGCCAAGTTTCATACCATTTGGACTTCGTTTGATACTCCAACGGTTAACCGAGGGACCGAAAAGGCCTTGTGTGTGTTGCAGCCCAACACCCCTCCAATTTGGCCCAAAACCCACCTAACTCTGCTCCATCATCTAGAGCGTTTGATCACGATCGCGTGGCCGAAAACCGCACCTCATTTGGACTCTCCTAGCTCCCTCTAGGCCTATAAATAGACCCTCTCCGAAATCTCCTTCCCCTTCCTCCCGAAAAACCCTAGATCCACCTCATCGCGCGCCGCCGGACAAAACTGCACCGACGGACATTGTCCGGATCATCCCCGCCGCAACTTGTCGCCGCGCCATTCGCCCGCGCCCTCAGCCCCACTTCGCCGCCGCCACCAGCCCACGCACGCCCCGCGCCTCCTCCCGGGCAGCGCCGCCCGCGCCCCTCGCCGGCGCCCTTCGCCCCGACGCCGGCCGGCCGCTCCGCCCCGCCGCCTCGATGCCGGTGCGTCGCCGCGCCTCGTCCGCCGCGCCCGCCACCTCGGCGTCCGTGCCCGCCTGCGCCGCCTCCTCGCCACCTCCTCGCCGTCTTCTGGCTGCCCCGGCCGCCGTCCTCTTCTTCTCCGGCGTGAACAGTAATTCCGGCGAACTTCGTAATTCGTGCCCGGATCGCAGATCGGTGCACAGTGAAACCCTAGGTCGTTTTTTTTCTCTAAGTCCCGAAATTGCAGATCCATATGCCCATGTTCGTAGCTCTGTAACTTTGCATCCGTAGCTCCGATTCATGCATATAGCATATCAAAATGTTCATCTCAGAGAGTACATCATTTCATTCCATTGCATCATTTTCATTTGAGTTCATCTTGATGCCCGAAATGCTGTTAGAAGAGGGCTACTTGAGATTATTGTCAGATCTGCTACTCGATTTAGGTTTTTATCATTTTTGCCATGTTTAATGTGTGCATGCTATGCCCTGATGCTCTACATGTGTTTTGTTAAGGGTTTTTTCATCTTTCCAGAGGTGCAACCCATGTATTTTTGTGATGTGTGTGGTGACTTGTGCAAGCTTGCAAAGTGGTGCACTTGCTAATTCTGTTTTCAGGGACTTAGTAATTTCACTAAGTCCTGGAGCTGTTTATCTCATGATGCCATATGTTCATGTTGTTTCCTAGTGATCCGTGCCTCTTTTGAGGATGATCTGTAAGGGAGCTTTGTTAGTATTGTAGTTCTCTATCCATACATGTCTTTGTTTGCAATTATGGAGCATCCTAGCTTGAGTCAATAGAGCTCTACTTTTGCTATTTTATGAATCTGGGCAGATTGTCAACTTGTTTGCAATTTTGCCGGTGATGTTGTAGTTGGTCCGTGCATGCTATGCTATTGTTCTTGCCATGTCCAGCTTGTTTTTGTGCCTTCTTGATGGGTGTATGCTTGTCTTGCCATGACTTGCACCGTAGTGAGTGCATCGAGCTCGTAAACATGCCTACTTGAGTTATATTTCAGCATGTGTCAGTTTTCACTAAGTCTGAAAACTGATTATGTTTTTGCTATGTTCACATGCTTGCAATTGTATTTTCTGATCCCTTTTGGCTCAAGGTCACTAAGGGATTTTTGTTAAGCTCTTTGAGTAGCTCCATGCCATGTTTTACTTTGCCATGTTCAGATCCTGCAGCATGTAGTTTTGTTGCTCCGAAGAGAGCTACCTGGTCTGAAATTCCAGACAAGTGTTAATTCCACTAAGTCTGAGAACTGTTTATCATATGCATTTTTGCCATGCTTGTTTGAACCTGTTAATGGATGAATTGGCCGTAGCTCAGTGCTAGACTTTTGTTAAGCATCTTGTATGCATCCCTTTCATGTATTTTGTTGTCTTGTTTGGGTGCTTTAGCATGTTATCTCATTGCATTTAGATGCCTACTTGCTGTAAATCGCAGACCGGTGTCATATTTGAATCGCTTGCCATTTCCAAACCGTAACTCCGATTCCGGCGTTCTTTATATAGTTTTCAAGCGATTTCATCCCATCTTTCCACTGGCACACTTGGAATTCCAAGTTGAGGCCAGGTTCATGCATTTCCTGTCATATCTTGCATTTTGCATCCCGCATAGCATATCATCTTTGCATCGTGTTGTTTGAGTTTGCACGTGGTTGATTGTATCCTTGTTGCTTGTTTGTCTTGTTTGGGTAGAGCCAGGAGACGAGTTCGCTAACGAGGAGCCCGTTGAGTTTTCTTTCGAGGATCCAGTCAACTCTGACAACTGTGCAGGCAAGATGATCATACCCTCGAAATCACTACTATCTTTGCTATGCTAGTTCGCTCGCTCTTTTGCTATGCCATTGCTACGATGCCTACCACTTGCTTTCAAGCCTCCCAAGTTGCCATGTCAAACCTCTAACCCACCATTGTCCTAGCAAACCGTTGATTGGCTATGTTACCGCTTTGCTCAGCCACTCTCGCCTAGTGTTTTGTTCCACTCTTGCCGCCCTAATTTCCGTCATATCGGTGTTATGTTCCCGGATTTTGCGTTCCTTACGCGGTTGGGTGATAATGGGAACCCCTTGATAGTTCGCCTTGATTAGAGCTTTTCTAGCAATGTCCAACCTTGGTTTTACCATTCGCCACCTAGCCTCTTTTTCTCTTGGGTTTCCGGAGCCCGAGGGTCATCTTATTTTAACCCCCCCCCGGGCCAGTGCTCCTCTGAGTGTTGGTCCGACCGAGTAGACTGCGGGGCCACCTTGGGGCAACTTGAGGGTTGGTTTTACCCGTAGGATGTCTCATCTGAGTGTGCCCTGAGAATGAGATATGTGCAGCTCCTATCGGGATTTGTCGGCACATTCGTGCGGTGTTGCTGGTCTTGTTTTAACCTGTCGAAGTGTCTTGAATTACTGAGATACCGAGTCTGATCGGAACGTCTTGGGAGGAGGTCTATTCCTTCGTTGACCGTGAGAGCTTGTCATGGGCTAAATTGGGACTCCCCTGTAGGGATTTGAACTTTCGAAAGCCGTGCCCGCGGTTATGGGCAGATGGAAATTTGTTAATGTCCAGTTGTAGATAACTTGAACCTTAATTAATTAAAATGAATCAACTGAGTGTGTTACCATGAGGGCCTCTTCTCGGCGGAGTCCGGGAAGCGGACACGGTGTTGGAGTAGTGTTTGCGCAGGTTGCTCTCTAGTTTCTCGCTCGCGCTTTGCCTCCTCTTCTCGCTCTCTTTTGTGAATAAGTTAGCCACCATATTTGCTAGTCGCTTGCTGCAGCTCCACTCATATTTTACCTTGCCTTACCTATATGCTTAAATAGTCTTGATCGCGAGGGTGCGAGATTGCTGAGTCCCTGTGGCTCACAGATTACTATTACACCAGATGCAGGGCCTGATGATTCCGCTACAGGAGACGCGTATGAGCTCAAGTGGGAGTTCGACGAAGACTCTCAACGTTACTATGTTTCCTTTCCCGATGATCAGTAGTGGTGCCTAGTTGGGGGTGATTGGGACCATTGTTGCATGTTGGGTTCTCTTTTATTTTGGCGCCGTAGTCGGGCCATGAGTGTTTGGATGATGTAATGTTATTTATGCACTTGATTGACGTGGTGAGTGTAAGCCAACTATTTTATCTCCCCTTTTATTATTATATTACATGGGATGTTTGTGAAGATTGCCTAACTTGCGACATATGCCTTCAATGCGATTATGTCTCTAAGTCGTGCCTCGACATGTGGGAGCTATAGTCGCATCGAGGGTGTTACAAGTTGGTATCAGAGCCTTCCCCGACCTTAGGAGCCCCATTGCTTGATCATTATTAGCGGCCGAGTTGTGTCTAGAAAAATGTTTTGAGTCATTTAGGAATTATATATCGGAGAGCTTAGGAATTCTTTTTACTTCCCAGTCTCCTCATCGCTCTGGTAAGGCATCCTGACGTAGAGTTTTGACTCTTCATTCCTCAAATTTCACTAAAAAAAATTTTAGGATCACGCGGGTATCTTGGAATCGTTCCGATGGTTTTATGATGAGAACATTGTCTTGGTGCCTCCTGTCAGGGGTTTAGTGGAAGTGTCCCGGGGAGTTGAGCTCTGAGGTGTTGTGATCATAATTTTATCGTTGCAGTTCTGAAATACCTGAGTTTAGTACGCCGACATCAAAAATCTCTTTTATGTAGTTCGTTGGTGAGATAACCTCGACGCCACCCAGTACTGGGGCGGGAGTTCGGGAGTATCATCATAACTTGTATAACGGATGCTTTTCGAAGGTTGAGGTAGATGGTTTCCAAAGTTTTCTTGGTTATGTGTTGAAGGATGGATACAGCTGGATGTAGGATTTGCTAGTTTGGGTGAGATATTATGCTTCCCCTGTATCCCCAACACCTGATTGCATAACCGGAAAGGTTCGGGAGTTTCCTAGGTGGGAATTCTAGTAGCTCTAGTTCTTCTTCCATGGATATTGGTTTGAGATTGGGATTTCTTACCGATTATTTGTTCTTGATCCGTACTTTGTTGAATTATTTCTCTACCTTAATTCTGCGTGGCTTCTCAATTTATGGATATGTGACCTTTTCAAGAGGAATGCATTCGTTCATTTGGTTCGGATGTGAAGACTATATGTTGCAATTTTCATTCGTTGGATTCAGCTTCAATATTGTCTGTCAATGTGCTAATGGTGGTCAACCTCTTCAGGATGGCTCCTCCAACGCGCACGACTCTGAATCCTGATCCGCCACCACCTCCCCCTCCTTCGGAGGCATGGCAAGCTGTGATGGCTGCAACCAATGCAAACACACAGTTGATCATGCAAATTCTTCAAGAGCGCAATCAAGGCAACCAAGGGAATCAAGGCAGCAATCAGAGTCACTTTGCTACACTCAACCAGTTCCTTGCTAACGGGCCAAAGACTTTCAGCAATTGTGTTGAGGCAACCGATGCTGACGATTGGCTTGTGGATCTGTGCAAGCATTTCGAGTGCAGTAACGTCAGGCCTGAGGACTTTGTCAAGTTCGCTTCCTTCCAACTCAAAGATCAAGCTGCAGAATGGTTCCAGCAGTACAAGGACTCCAGAGGTGGACGTGTTATCACTTGGGATGATTTCCGTCGAGATTTCCGAGCTCATCATATTCCGCAGAGCGTGGTTGAAAGCAAGCGTGAGGAATTCCGCAACCTGAAGCAAGGCTCTTTGTCTGTCTATGACTACAACAAGTTGTTCCAGAAGCTCGCCCTCTTTGCTAAGCAGGACATCCCTGATGAGAAGAGCATGATATATCAGTTCAGGGGTGGTCTCAGAGAAGAAATTCAGCTAGCTCTTGTTCTCTTCGAGCCATTGAGATACGATGAGTTCTACAACATGGCACTGAAGCAAGAGGCTGCTCAGTTGAAGTGTGATGCTTCCAAGAAGCGAGCCAGAGATGTTACTCCTTCTTCCTCTACTCAAGTGGCCAAGCAGCAGAAGTATTGGCTTCCTCCTCCTTCGTTCCGTCAGCCGTATGAGCAGAAGAGCAAAGGTGGCAGTGGTTCTTCCCACCCACCCAACCCTGGCTTTCAGAACAAGACTTCGTCTCAAGCTCCAAGATCGAGTGCTCCGTATCACCGTCCGCTTTCAGAGGTCACGTGCAACAAGTGCCAACAGAAGGGTCACTATGCCAACAAGTGTTTCAACCAGAGGCGTCTTCCTCCTCCTCCTCCTGTCAGATCGGCAAGTACAGCTGTGGTCAAGCATAACCCCAAGCACGCCAAGGTCAATTTGCTGAATGCATCTCAGGCAGAGGATTCGTCAGATGTGATCATGGGTAACCTTCCTGTTAATGATATTCCTGCAAGAGTTATTTTTGACACTGGTGCATCGCATTCCTTTTTGCCATGCCCTTTTGCATCGAAGCACAATCTTGATACAGAGATTATGCCCAAAGTCATGCAAGTTGTTTCTCCCGGCAAGCTTTTGACTTCTAGTTTGGTTGCTCCCGATATCTCTATCACATTGGGTGATTACAAGTTTATCTCTTCTCCGGTGGTTCTTGGTAACTCGGATATTGATCTTATTCTCAGAATGGATTGGCTTTCTAAGCACAAGGCTCAGCTTGATTGTGCAGCCAGGCAGATTCAATTGACTCATTCGTCTGAGGATGTAATTGTCTTTGCTGCTCGTGATGATACTATCCGTCTGTTTTCTCTCAATGAGAAGGGTGAATTGGATGCTCGCAAATTCCAGTCGTTTGCGAATATCAAGACGTTTTTCTAGAAGAGCTTCCAGGAATGCCTCCGCACCGGCCAGTTGAATTCGTTATTGATCTTGAGCCTGGTACGGAACCTGTGTGCAAGCGTCCTTACAAGCTCAGATCTGAAGAGTTGAAGGAGCTGAAGAAGCAACTCGATATTCAAGAGAAAATGGGTCTCATCCGGCCTAGTTCTTCTCCGTGGGGTTGTGGTGTTCTTTTTGTGAAGAAGGATGGAACGGACCGACTTTGTGTTGATTACCGTCCAGTGAACAAGAAGACCATCAAGAACAAATACCCACTTCCCAACATCAATGAGCTGTTCGAACAACTTAAAGGTGCCCAAGTATTCTCCAAGCTTGATCTCCGTATGGGCTATCATCAGATTCGAATCCGTGAGCAAGATATTCCCAAGACAGCTTTCAGGACAAGCTTTGGTTCATATGAATACACTATCATGTCTTTTGGTCTCGTCAACGCTCCTCCGACGTTCTCTCGCATGATGAATTTCATCTTTAATGCCTACACCAATGACTTTGTTTTGGTCTATCTCGACGACATTCTGGTTTTCTCCAAGAACAAGGAAGATCATGCCAAGCACTTGCGTTTGGTTCTTGATAAGCTAAGGGAACATTAGTTCTACGCCAAGTTCTCCAAGTGTGAATTTTGGCTCGATGAGGTTCTTTATCTTAGTCATATCATCTCTGCCAAGGGTATTGCGGTGAATCCTGAGAAGGTGTCTGCAATTGTGAATTGGGAACCTCCTCAGAACGTGAAGCAACTCTGTAGCTTCCTCGGTCTCACAAGCTATTACCGAAGATTCGTTGAAAACTTTTCTAAGATCCCGAAGCCTCTCTCAAATCTTCTCCAGAAGCACGTCAAGTACGTTTGGTCTCCGGATTGTGACATTGCTTTCAACACTTTGAAAGAGAAATTGATCACTGCTCCAGTTCTGACTCCGCCTGATGAATCCAAGTCGTACGAGGTCTTTTGTGATGCCTTTCTCCAAGGTCTTGGCGCAGTATTGATGCAAGAGAAGAAAGTTGTTGCTTATACCTCCCGCCAGTTGAAGCCTAATGAGAAGAACTACCCCACTCATGATCTCGAGTTGGCGGTAGTTGTGCATGCTCTTTTGACTTGGAGACATCTTCTATTGGGAAGAGAAGTGGATATTTTCACTGATCACAAGAGTCTCAAGTACATCTTCACTCAGCCTAATCTCAACCTCAGACAAACTCGACGGGTCGAAATGATTCAAGAGTATAATCCGAGTATCGAGTATACTCCAGGCAAGGCCAATGTGATTGCTGACGCTTTGAGCAGAAAGGCTTACTGCAACAGTCTGATTCTCAAGCCTTATCAACCCGAGCTTTGTGAAGCTTTCCGCAAACTTAATCTACAAGTTGTTCCTCAAGGTTTCCTCGCCAACCTTCTAGTCTCTCCTACCTTGGAAGACCAGATTCGCCAAGCTCAGCTTCTTGATGCTATGGTGAAAAAGGTGAAGATTGGGATTGCCAAGAGCCAGTCCAAGTACAAGTGCTACCGCCTTGATGACAAGGACACTCTCTTCTTCGAGGATTGTATTGTTGTACCCAAAGGTGACCTCCGTAAAGTGATCATGAACGAGGCTCACAATTCTCTCCTCTCCATCCACCCTGGGAGCACGAAGTTGTATCAGGACCTCAAGCAAGCTTATTGGTGGACTCGAATGAAGCGCGAAATCGCTCAATTCGTGAATGAATGTGATGTCTGCAGAAGAGTGAAGGCAGAACACCAAAGGCCAGCAGGTCTCCTCCAACCTCTTGCCATTCCAGAATGGAAGTTTGACCACATTGAAATGGACTTCGTGACTGGGTTTCCAAAGTCCAAGCGTGGCAATGATGCTATATTCGTTGTCATCGACAAACTCACCAAAGTGGCTCACTTTCTGCCTATCAAAGAGTCGATCACTGCAGCTCAATTGGCGGAACTCTATACCTCTCGTATTGTTTCTCTGCACGGTATTCCACAAGTGATCTCTTCAGACCGTGGCAGCATCTTTACCTCCAAGTTTTGGGATTCTTTTCAGAAGGCCATGGGCACCAACATCCGCTTCAGCACAACTTTCCATCCTCAAACTAGCGGTCAAGTCGAGCGTGTCAACCAGATTCTTGAAGATATGCTCAGGGCTTGTGTGATCTCCTTCGGCATGAAGTGGGAGGATTGTCTTCCTTATGCTGAATTCTCCTACAACAACAGTTTTCAAGCAAGTTCGGGCAAGGCCCCATTTGAAATTCTGTATGGCAGGAAGTGCCGTACCCCTCTCAACTGGTCTGAAACCGGTGAACGTCAGCTTTTGGGTAATGACTTAATCATAGAGGCAGAAGAAATGTGCAAAGTCATTCGAGATAACCTCAAAGCAGCCCAATCCCGTCAGAAGAGCTACTATGATAGTAAGCACCATGATTTGGCTTTCGAGATCGGAGATCATGTTTACCTCCGTGTCTCTCCTATGAAAGGTACTCGTCGCTTCGGTATCAAAGGGAAGCTTGCCCCTAGATACGTGGGACCTTTCAAGATTGTCAGCAAGAGAGGCGACCTCGCCTATCAACTCGAGCTTCCTTCAAACTTTGCAAATGTTCATGACGTGTTCCATGTCTCTCAGCTTCGAAAGTGCTTCAAGACTCCTGACCGCACCGTCAACTTCGAGGACATTGAGCTCCAAGAAGATCTCTCTTATCGTGAGCACCCAGTTGCTATTCTTGAAGAGACTGAACGCAAGACTCGCAACAAGTCAATCAAATTTCTCAAAGTCAAGTGGTCACACCATTCCGACTGTGAAGCTACCTGGGAACATGAGGATCACCTCCGTTCTGAGTACCCGGCGTTCTTTCCGTCCTAGATCCCAGGGCGAGATCCTTTCGTAGTGGTGGAGTGTTGTAACACCCCGGATGTAACTTTCCCTATTTGTACTCGAACTCTTGCCATTTCCGGTGTTAAGTTAATTTATATTCTTGGGTTTAGGTCTTTGTCTCCGTGTGTTGTTATCGTTGTCATGCATCTCATATCATGTCATCATGTGCATTGCATTTGCATATGTGTTCGTCTCATGCATTCGAGCATTTTCCCCGTTGTCCGTTTTGCATTCCGGCGCTTCGTTCTCCTCCGGTGGTCATTTCTAGCTTTGTTTCGTGTGTGGGGATTAAACATTTCGAGATTGGACCGAGACTTGCCAAGCGGCCTTGGTTTACTACCGGTAGACCGCCTGTCAAGTTTCGTACCATTTGGACTTCGTTTGATACTCCAACGGTTAACTGAGGGACCGAAAAGGCCTCGTGTGTGTTGCAGCCCAACACCCCTCCAATTTGGCCCAAAACTCACCTAACTCTGCTCCATCATCTAGAGCGTTTGATCACGGTCGCGTGGCCGAAAACCGCACCTCATTTGGACTCTCCTAGCTCCCTCTGGGCCTATAAATAGACCCTCTCCGAAATCTCCTTCCCCTTCCTCTCGAAAAACCCTAGATCCACCTCATCGCGCGCCGCCGGACAAAACTGCACCGACGGACATTGTCCGGATCATCCCCGCCGCCACTTGTCACTGCGCCATTCGCCCGCGCCCTCAGCCCCACTTCGCCGCCGCCACCAGCCCACGCGCGCCCCGCGCCTCCTCCCGGGCAGCGTCGCCCGCGCCCCTCGCCGGCGCCCTTCGCCCCGACGCCGGCCGGCCGCTCCGCCCCGCCGCCTCAACGTTGGCGCGTCGCTGCGCCTCGTCCGCCGCGCCCGCCACCTCGGCGTCCATGCCCGCCGGCGCCACCTCCTCGTCGTCTTCTCGCCGCCCCGGCCGCCGTCCTCTTCTTCTCCGGCGTGAACAGTAATTCCGGCGAACTTCGTAATCCGTGCCCGGATCCCAGATCGGTGAACAGTGAAACCCTAGGTCGTTTTTTTCTCTAAGTCCCGAAATGCTGTTAGAAGAGGGCTACTTGAGATTATTGTCAGCTCTGCTACTCGATTTAGGTTTTTGTCATTTTTGCCATGTTTAATGTGTGCATGCTATGCCCTGATGCTCTACATGTGTTTTGTTAAGGGTTTTTTCATCTTTCCAGAGGTGCAACCCATGTATTTTTGTGATGTGTGTGGTGACTTGTGCAAGCTTGCAAAGTGGTGCACTTGCTAATTCTGTTTTCAGGGACTTAGTAATTTCACTAAGTCCTGGAGCTGTTTATCTCATGATGCCATATGTTCATGTTGTTTCCTAGTGATCCGTGCCTCTTTTGAGGATGATCAGTAAGGGAGTTTTGTTATTATTGTAGTTCTCTATCCATACATGTCTTTGTTTGCAATTATGGAGCACCCTAGCTTGAGTCAATAGAGCTCTACTTTTGCTACTTTATGAATCTGGGCAGATTGTCAACTTGTTTGCAATTTTGCCGGTGATGTTGTAGTTGGTCCGTGCATGCTATGCTATTGTTCTTGCCATGTCCAGCTTGTTTTTGTGCCTTCTTGATGGGTGTATGCTTGTCTTGCCATGACTTGCACCATAGTGAGTGCATCGAGCTCGTAAACATGCCTACTTGAGTTATATTTCAGCATGTGTCAGTTTTCACTAAGTCTGAAAACTGATTATGTTTTTGCTATGTTCACATGCTTGCAATTGTATTTTCTGATCCCTTTTGGCTCAAGGTCACTAAGGGATTTTTGTTAAGCTCTTTGAGTAGCTCCATGCCATGTTTTACTTTGCCATGTTCAGATCCTGCAGCATGTAGTTTTGTTGCTCCGAAGAGAGCTACCCGGTCTGAAATTCCAGACAAGTGTTAATTCCACTAAGTCTGAGAACTGTTTGTCATATGCATTTTTGCCATGCTTGTTTGAACCTGTTAATGGATGAATTGGCCGTAGCTCAGTGCTAGACTTTTGTTAAGCATCTTGTATGCATCCCTGCCATGTATTTTGTTGTCTTGTTTGGGTGCTTTAGCATGTTCATCTCATTGCATTTAGATGCCTACTTGCTGTAAATCGCAGACCGGTGTCATATTTGAATCGCTTGCCATTTCCAAACCGTAACTCCGATTCCGGCGTTCTTTATATCGTTTTCAAGTGATTTCATCCCATATTTCCAGTGGCACACTTGGAATTCCAAGTTGAGGCCAGGTTCATGCATTTCCTGTCATATCTTGCATTTTGCATCCCGCATCGCATATCATCTTTGCATCGTGTTGTTTGAGTTTGCACGTGGTTGATTGTATCCTTGTTGCTTGTTTGTCTTGTTTGGGTAGAGCCAGGAGACGAGTTCGCTAATGAGGAGCCCGTTGAGTTTTCTTTCGAGGATGCAGTCAACTCTGACAACTGTGCAGGCAAGATGATCATACCCTCAAAATCACTACTATCTTTGCTATGCTAGTTTGCTCGCTCTTTTGCTATGCCATTGCTACGATGCCTACCACTTGCTTTCAAGCCTCCCAAATTGCCATGTCAAACCTCTAACCCACCATTGTCCTAGCAAACCGTTGATTGGCTATGTTACCGCTTTGCTCAGCCACTCTTATAGCGTTGCTAGTTGCAGGTGAAGATTGAAGGCCGTTCCTCGTTGGAACATTTATTTACTTGTTGGGATATCATTATATTGCTATGTTATCTTAATGCATCTATATACTTGGTAAAGGGTGGAAGGCTCGGCCTCTCGCCTAGTGTTTTGTTCCACTCTTGCCGCCCTAGTTTCCGTCATATCGGTGTTATGTTCCCGGATTTTGCGTTCCTTACGCAGTTGGGTGATAATGGGAACCCCTTGATAGTTCGCCTTGATTAAAGCTTTTCCAGCAATGCCCAACCTTGGTTTTACCATTCGCCACCTAGCCTCTTTTTCTCTTGGGTTTCCGGAGCCCGAGGGTCATCTTATTTTAACCCCCCCCCCCGGGCCAGTGCTCCTCTGAGTGTTGGTCCGGCCGAGTAGACTGCGGGGCCACCTTGGGGCAACTTGAGGGTTGGTTTTACCCGTAGGATGTCTCATCTGAGTGTGCCCTGAGAACGAGATATGTGCAGCTCCTATCGGGATTTGTCGGCACATTCGGGCGGTGTTGTTGGTCTTGTTTTAACCTGTCAAAGTGTCTTGAATTACCGAGATACCGAGTCTGATCGGGACGTCTTGGGAGGAGGTCTATTCCTTCGTTGACCGTGAGAGCTTGTCATGGGCTAAGTTGGGACTCCCCTGCAGGGATTTAAACTTTCAAAAGCCGTGCCCGCGGTTATGGGCAGATGGGAATTTGTTAATGTCCGGTTGTAGATAAGTTGAACCTTAATTAATTAAAATGAATCAACTGAGTGTGTTACCGTGAGGGCCTCTTCTCGGCGGAGTCCGAGAAGCGGACACGGTGTTGGAGTAATGTTTGCGCAGGTTGCTCTCTAGTTTCTCGCTCGCGCTTTGCCTCCTCTTCTCGCTCTCTTTTGCGAATAAGTTAGCCACCATACTTGCTAGTCGCTTGCTGTAGCTCCACTCATATTTTACCTTGCCTTACCTATAAGCTTAAATAGTCTTGATCGTGAGGGTGCGAGATTGCTGAGTCCCTGTGGCTCACAGATTACTATTACACCAGATGCAGGGCCTGATGATTCGGCTCCAGGAGACGCGTATGAGCTCAAGTGGGATTTCGACGAAGACTCTCAACGTTACTATGTTTCCTTTCCCGATGATCAGTAGTGGTGCCTAGTTGGGGGTGATTGGGACCGTTGTCGCATGTTGGGTTCTCTTTTATTTTGGGGCCGTAGTCGGGCCATGAGTGTTTGGATGATGTAATGTTATTTATGCACTTGATTGACGTGGTGAGTGTAAGCCAACTATTTTATCTCCCCTTTTATTATTATATTACATGGGATGTTTGTGAAGATTGCCTAACTTGCGACATATGCCTTCAATGCGATTATGTCTCTAAGTCGTGCCTCGACACGTGGGAGCTATAGTCGCATCGAGGGTGTTACACGAATACCGGAGGAACACTTAGTGTGCTATCAAATGTCACAATGTAACTGGGTGACTATAAAGATGCTCTACATGTCTCTCCGATGGTGTTTGTTGAGTTGGCATAGATCGAGATTAGGATTTGTCACTCCGATTGTCGGAGAGGTATCTCTGGACCTTCTCGGTAATGCACATCACTATAAGCCTTGCAAGCAATGTGACTAATGAGTTAGTTGTGGGATGATGCATTACGGAACGAGTAAAGAGACTTGCCGGTAACGAGATTGAACTAGGTATTGAGATACAGACGATCGAATCTCGGGCAAGTAACATACCGATGACAAAGGGAACAACGTATGTTGTTATGCGGTTTGATCGATAAAGATCTTCGTAGAATATGTAGGAACCAATATGAGCATCCAGGTTCCTCTATTTGTTATTGACCGGAAGTGAGTCTCGGTCATGTATACATAGTTCTCGAACCCGTAGGGTCCGCACGCTTAACGTTCGATGGCGATCGGTATTATGAGTTTATGTGTTTTGATGTACCGAAGGTAGTTCGGAGTCCCAGATGTGATCGCGGACATGACGAGGAGTCTCGAAATGGTCGAGACATAAAGATTGATATATTGGAAGGCTATGTTTGGACATCGGAATGGTTCCGGATGAGTTCAGGCATTTACCGGAGTACCCGGGGGTTACCGGAACCCCCCGGGGAGTCAATGTGCCTTATTGGGCCTTAGTGGGAGAGAGGAGGAGGCGGCCAAGTGGAGGGTGCCCCCCCAATCCCAATCCGAATTAGGTGGGGGGCCAGCCCCCCTTTCCTTCCCTCTCTCGCCCTCTTCCTTCTTCTCCTACTCCAACTAGGGAAGGGGGAACCTAATCCTACTGGGAGTAGGACTCCCCCTTGGGCGCGCCATAGAGAGGGCCGACCCTCCCCTCCTCCCCTCCTTTATATACGGTGGAGGGGGGCACCCCATAGACACACAACTTGATTGTTTAGCCGTGTGCGGTGCCCCCCTCCACAGAATTCCACTTCGGTCATATCGTTGTAGTGCTTAGGTGAAGCCCTGCGTCGGTAACTTCATCATCACCGTCATCACGCCATCGTGCTGACGAAACTCTCCCTCGACCTCAACTGGATCAAGAGCACGAAGGACGTCACCGAGCTGAACATGTGCAGATCGCGGAGGTGCCGTGCGTTCGGTACTTGATCGGTTGGATCGCGAATACGTTCGACTACATCAACCGCGTTTCATAATGCTTCCGCTTTCGGTCTATGAGGGTACGTAGAGATACTCTCCCCTCTCATTGCTATGCATATCCTAGATAGATCTTGCGTGATCGTAGGGATTTTTTTGAAATACTACGTTCCCCAACAGTCTTCCCATCGTCTGATGGCATGCGGCTGCGGGTTCGGGTGGAGGGTGGTGAGGCGTTTAAGGCTCCCCCACCCCCTCCTCCTCCTAGTTCTGAGAATCTTGATAAAAATGACAAGAATGGTGATGGCTCTGTTGGTGGGCAGAATCCTAGTGAGGGCTCTGACCCTCGTTTCACTCACTCTGAATGGGATGGCCTTGATGATGCTGAGCGCGAGTTGTTTAAGTCCAATGCCCCGGTGGGTAAGGCTCAAAAGGAGGCGATGGAGGTGCCTAGTCAAGGAGTAGGGTACGTGCGTGAGGGTGTTCAAAAGGAAAATGCTGCTACGACCACGGGCACTCCCATCTCTGGGGTTTGCTCCAATCTATCAGTTCGCCCGCTGTCCCCCACCTTCTCTGGGATTGAGGACCTGCCTCCTTCTCCTCTCCGACCATCAGAGCCGCCCTCGTCTAAGCAAAAGAAGAAATATATGCTGAGGAAATATTCGTCAAAGAGCAGGGCTTCCTCAGGCTTCAAGCAGTCGATGATGGGCATTTGTCGGCGTCTGGATAAGGACCTAGGGTCGGCTTCAAGATCTGGTCCTGCTTCGGCTTCTCCTACAACGTGTTCTCCCCTGATCCGCTCTCATGCTTCCACGGCGTGCAAGTGTCGACATGTTCAGGACTCGGGCGAGCCGGTGGCCCTGCGGGCGTAGCGCCATGCGGCTGCCAGGGATCTGTTGGGGAACGTAGTATTTCAAAAAATTCCTACGATCACGCAAGATCTATCTAGGAGAATCATAGCAACGAGCAGGGAGAGTGTGTCCACGTACCCTCGTAGACCGAAAGTGGAAGCGTTTAGTAACGCGGTTGATGTAGTCGAACATCTTCACTATCCAACTGATCCAAGTACCGAACGCATGGCACCTCTGCGATCTGCACACGTTCAGATCGGTGATGTCCCTCGAACTCTTGATCCAGTTGAGGCCGTGGGAGAGTTTTGTCAGCACGACGACGTGGTGATGGTGATGATGAAGTTACTGACGCAGGGCTTCGCCTAAGCACTACGACAATATGACCGAGGTGAAAAACTCTGGAGGGGGGCACCGCACACGGCTAAGACAAATCTTGTGTGTCCATGGGGTGCCCCCTCCCCCGTATATAAAGGAGGGGAGGAGGAGGAGGGCCGTCCACAAGGGGCGCGCCAAAAAGGGGGATTCCTACTCCTAGTAGGAGTAGGTTTCCCCCTTTCCTAGTCCAAGTAGGAGAAGAAGGAAGGAGAGGAGAGGGAGAAGGAAAGAGGGGGGAGCCGCCCCCTCCCTAGTCTAATTCGGACCAGCCCATGGGTGGGCGTGCGGCCTCCCCTTGTGTCCCTTCTCTCCTTTCCACTAAGGCCCATGAAGACTCAATACTTCCCTCGGCGAATTCCCGTAACTCTCCGGTACTCCGAAAAATACCCGAACCACTCAGAACCTTTCCGATGTCTGAATATAGCCTTCCATATATCGATCTTGACATCTCGACCATTTCGAGACTCCTCATCATGTCCGTGATCTCATCCGGGACTCCGAACAAACTTTGGTCATCAAATCACATAACTCATAATACAAATCGTCATCGAACGTTAAGCGTGCGGACCCTACGGGTTCGAGAACTATGTAGATATGACCTAGACACATCTCCGGTCAATAACCAATAGTGGACACTGGATGCTCCTATTGGCTCCTACATATTCTACGAAGATCTTTATCGGTCAAACTGCATAACAACATATGTTGTTCCCTTTGTCATCGGTATGTTACTTGCCCGAGATTCGATCGTCGGTATCCTCATACCTAGTTCAATCTCGTTACCGGCAAGTCTCTTTACTCATTCCATAATGCATCATCCCGTAACTAACTCTTTAGTCACATTGCTTGCAAGGCTTATAGTGATGAGCATTACCGAGAGGGCCCAGAGATACCTCTCTGACAATTGGAGTGACAAATCCTAATCTCGATCTATGCCAACTCAACAAACACCATCGGAGACACCTATAGAGTGATACGTCTCCAACGTATCAATAATTTTTGATTGTTCCATGCTATTATATTATCTGTTTTGGATGTTTATGGGCTTTATTATACACTTTTATATTATTTTTGGGACTAACCTATTAACCGGAGGCCCAGCCCAAATTGTTGTTTTCTTGCCTATTTCAGTGTTTCAAAGAAAAGGAATATCAAACGGAGTCCAAGCAGAATGAAACCTTCGGGAGAGTTATTTTTGGAATGGAAGCAATCCAGGAGACTTGGAGTAGACGTCAGGGAAGCTTCGAGGAAGCCACGAGGCAGGGAGGCGCGCCCTATCCCCCTAGGCACGCCTCCACCCTCGTGGGCTCCTCGCGGCTCCCCTAACCGACTTCTTTCTCCTATATATGTCCATATACCCTAAAAACATCGGGTAATAGAATAGATCGGGAGTTCCACCGCCAGAAGCCTCCGTAGCCACCAAAAACCAATCTAGACCCGTTCTGGCACCCTGCTGGAGGGGGCAATCCCTCTCCAGTGGCCATCTTCATCATCTCGGCGCTCTCCATGACGAGGAGGGAGTAGTTCACCCTCGGGGCTGAGGGTATGTACCAGTAGCTATGTGTTTTATCTCTCACTCATGTTCTTGAGTCAGCACGATCTTGATGTATCGCGAGCTTTGCTATTATATTTGGATCTTATGATGTTTCTCCCCCTCTACTCTCTTGTGATGAATTGAGTTTTCCCTTTGAAGTTATCTTATCGGATTGAGTCTTTAAGGATTTGAGAACACTTGATGTATGTATTGCACGTGCTTATCTGTGGTGACAATGGGATATCACGTGATCCACTTGATGTATGTTTTGGTGATCAACTTGCGAGTTCCGTGACCTCGTGAACTTATGCATAGGGGTTGGCACATGTTTTCGTCTTGACTCTCCGGTAGAAACTTTGGGGCACTCTTTGAAGTTCTTTGTGTTGGTTGAATAGATGAATCTGAGATTGTGTGATACATATTGTATAATCATACCCACGGATACTTGAGTTGACATTGGAGTATCTAGGTGACATTAGGGTTTTTGTTGATTTGTGTCTTAAAGTGTTATTCTAGTACAAACTCTATGATAGATTGAACGAAAAGAATAGCTTCGTGTTATTTTACTACGGACTCTTGAATAGATCGATCAGAAAGGATAACTTTGAGGTGATTTCGTACCCTACAATAATCTCTTCGTTTGTTCTCCGCTATTAGTGACATTGGAGTGACTCTTTGTTGCATGTTAAGGG
The DNA here is from genome assembly GCF_018294505.1 of Triticum aestivum. Lineage (NCBI taxonomy): Eukaryota > Viridiplantae > Streptophyta > Magnoliopsida > Poales > Poaceae > Triticum > Triticum aestivum. Next base: position 391,072,760 of record NC_057806.1, on the reverse strand, counting down.
ATAGTTATATGATACAATTATGTTATTATTGTTGAGAGAACTTTCACTAGTGAAAGTATGAACCCTAGGCCTTGTTTCCTTAAAGTGCAATACCATTTATGCTCACTTTTATTACTTGTTACCTTGCTGTTTTATAATTTAAGATTACAAAAACCTATATCTACCATCCATATTGCACTTGTATCACCATCTCTTCGCCGAACTAGTGCACCTATACAATTTACCATTGTATTGGGTGTGCCGGGGACACAAGAGACTCTTTGTTATTTGGTTGCAGGGTTGTTTGAGAGAGACCATCTTCAACCTATGCCTCCCACGGATTGATAAACCTTAGGTCATACACTTGAGGGAAATTTGCTACTGTCCTACAAACCTCTGCACTTGGAGGCCCAACAACGTCTACAAGAAGAAGGTTGTGTAGTAGACATCAAGCTCTTTTTTGGCGCCGTTGCCGGGGAGGTTAGCGCTTGAAGGTAACGAGGAGGAGCCTTCTATTCAACCAATCTCATCAATAAGGAGCTCCGAAAAGAGGATTAAATCTACACATGATGTGAAGAAGAAAAAGAAAAGACGAAGAAGCAAAGGTAAAAATGTATCCCTCCCAAATGATGTTGCTCCTATTACTCATTGTGATGATGATAATTGTTATACTATTGGTGTTATCCATACTACTAATGATGAGAGTGATTATGCTTATGATATGAAAAGGCCCAAGCTTGGGGATGCTATGTTTGATGAGAATGACATGTTTGAAAATGTATTTGCTGCAATTAATGTTTGTCCAAAGCTTGGGGATGCTATGTTTAATGAAGATGATATTTGTAGTTTCCCAAGTTTTGATATGCAAATTTATCATGATGATAGCATGCCTCCTACTTATGATGATTATATTGATGAAAGTGGGTTTGGAAGAGTGTCAACTTTAGGAAGTAATGATCCCACTATTTTGGAGGATGTTGAATCTTACTGTGATAATTATGAAAGTGGATTTGGAGAGGTGATGACTTTATTTAGTAATGATTCCACTATCTTGGAAGAGGTTTCAATTGATTATGATGAGAACAAAGTTGCTACCTATGATGATTATTGTGATGACACTTATGCTATAAAAAGTAGTGATGATTATATTTATAAAACTTGTCACGATTATGGTTACCCTTTTTCTGAACATTACTCTTTTAATGTGGAAAAAATTTATAGTGTTCGAGTTTCTTATGATACTCCCACTATTCCGAATGAGAAGAATTTTCCTTATGTGGAGAGTAATAAAATTTCTATGCTTGTAGATCATGAAAAGAATGCTTTTATGTGATAGTTATATTGTTGAATTAATTCATGAAGCTACTGAAAATTATTATGAGGGAGGAATATATGCTTGTAGGAATTGCAATAATATCAAGTTTCCTCTCTATGTGCTTAAAGTTTTGAAGTTATGTTTGTTTTGCCTTCCTATGCTAGTTGATTATTGTTCCCATAAGTTGTTTGCTCACAAAATCCCTATGCATAGGAAGTGGGTTAGACTTAAATGTGCTAGTCATATTTCTTCATGATGCTCTCTTTATGTTTCAATTCTTATCTTTTATCTGAGCATCATTGAAATCATCATGCCTAGCTAGGGGCGTTAAACGTTAGCGCTTGTTGGGAGGCAACCCGATTTTATTTTTGTTCCTGTTTAGTAATAAATAATTTATCTAGCCTTTGTTTATATGTGTTTTTATGCTTTTAATTAGTGTTTGTGCCAAGTAGAACCTTTGGGAAGACTTGGGTGAAGTCTTTGTGATCTTGCTGTAAAAAACAGAAACTTTAGCGCTCACGAGATTAGCTGCCATTTTTTACCGGAGAGTGTGATTAAGTTGATTCTTTTTGCAGATGATTAATAGACAAATTACTCACGTCCAGCAATTTATTTTATAATTTTTGAGGTTCCATAAGTATACGTTTGATCCAGATTACTACAGACTGTTCTGTTTTTGACAGATTCTGTTTTCTATGTGTTGTTTGCTTATTTTGATGAATCTATGAGTAGTATCGGAGGGTATGAACCATAGATGAGTTGCAATACAGTAGATATTACACCAATATGAATTTAGAATGAGTTCACAACAGTACCTAAGTGGTGATTTATTTTCTTATACTAACGGAGCTCACGACTTTTCTATTAAGTTTTGTGTTGTGAAGTTTTCAAGTTTTGGGTAAAGATCCGATGGACTATGGAGTAAGGAGTGGCAAGAGCCTAAGCTTGGGGATGCCCAAGGCACCCCAAGGTAATATTCAAGGAAAACCAAGATCCTAAGCTTGGGGATGCCCCGGATGGCATCCCCTCTTTCGTCTTAGTTCATTGGTAACTTTACTTGGAGCTATATTTTTATTCGCCACATGATATGTGTTTTGCTTGGAGCGTCATTTTATTTTATTTTGCTTGCTGTTTGAATAAAATACCAAGATCTGAAATTCTTAAATGTTAGAGAGTATTCACATAGTTGCATAATTATTCGACTACTCATTGATCTTCACTTATATCTTTTGGAGTAGTCTGTCATTTGCTCTAGTGCTTCACTTATATCTTTTAGAGCACGGCGGTGTTTTATTTTATAGAAATAATTGATCTCTCATGCTTAACTTATATTATTCTTGAGAGTCCTTGAGAACAGCATGGTAATTCGCTTTTGAGATAATGAAAAACTTTCATATAAGTGCATTGAATACTAAGAGAAGTTTGATACTTGATGATTGTTTTGAGATATGGAGATAGTGATATTAAAGTTGTGCTAGTTGAGTAGTTGTGAATTTGAGAAATACTTGTGTTGAAGTTTGCAAGTCCCGTAGCATGCACGTATGGTAAACGTTGTGTAACAAATTTGAAACATGAGGTGTTATTTGATTGTCTTCCTTATGAGTGGCGGTCGGGGACGATCGATGGTCTTTTCCTACCAATCTATCCCCCTAGGAGCATGCACGTAGTACTTGGTTTTTTATGACTTGTATATTTTTGCAATAAATATGTGAGTTCTTTATGACTAATGTCGAGTCCATGGATTATACGCACTCTCATCCTTCCATCATTGCTAGCCTCTTCGGTACCGTGCATTGCCCTTTCTCACCTTGAGAGTTGGTGCAAACTTCGCCGGTGCATCCAAACCCCGTGATACGATACACTCTATCACACATAAACCTCCTTATATCTTCCTCAAAACAGCCACCATACCTACCTATTATGGCATTTCCATAGCCATTACGAGATATATTGCCATGCAACTTTCCACCGTTCCGTTTATTATGACACGCATCATCATTGTCATATTGCCTTGCATGATCATATAGTTGACATTGTATTTGTGGCAAAGCCACCATTCATAATTCTTTCATACATGTCAATCATGAGTCATTGCACATCCTGGTACACTGCCGGAGGCATTCATATAGAGTCATACTTTGTTCTAGTATCGATTTGTAATCTTTGAGTTGTAAATAAACAGAAGTGTGATGATCATCATTAATAGAGCATTGTCCCAAAAAAAGAAAAAAAGAAAAAAAGAAAGGCTAAATAAAAAAAGAAAGGCAAAATAAAAAAAGGGACAATGCTACTATCCTTTTTTCCACACTTGTGCTTCAAAGTAGCACCATGCATCTATTGCATGGTAATCCCTACTCCTTGCATTGACATCAATTGATGGGCATCTCCCTAGCCCATTGATTAGCCGCGTCGATGTGAGACTTTCTCCTTTTTGTCTTCTCCACATAACCCCCTTCATTATATTCTATTCCGCCCATAGTGCTATATCCATGGCTCACGCTCATGTATTGCGCGAAAGTTGAAAAAAGTTTGAGATTACTAAAGTATGAAACAATTGCTTGGCTTGTCATCAGGGTTGTGCATGACGAGAGCATTCTTGTGTGACAAAAATGGAGCATGACCAAACTATATGATTTTGTAGGGATGAACTTTCTTTGGCCATCTTATTTTGAGAAGACATGATTGCTTAGTTAGTATGCTTGAAGTATTATTATTTTTATGTCAATATTAAACTTTTGTCTTGAATCTTATGGATCTGAATATTCTTGCCACAATAAAGAGGATTACATGGATAAATATGTTAGGTAGCATTCCACATCAAAAATTCTGTTTTTATCATTTACCTACTCGAGGATGAGCAAGAATTAAGCTTGGGGAAGCTCATACGTCTCCAATGTATCTATAATTTTTGATTTTTTCATGCTATTATATTATCTATTTTGGATGTTTATGGGCTTTATTATACACTTTTATATTATTTTTGGGACTAACCTATTAACTGGAGGCCCAACCCAAATTGTTGTTTTCTTGCCTATTTTAGTGTTTCGAAGAAAAGGAATACCAAACGGAGTCCAAACGGAATGAAACCTTCGGGAGAGTTATTTTTGGAACGGAAGCAATCCAGGAGACTTGGATTAGACGTCAGGGAAGCTTCGAGGAAGTCACGAGGCAGGGAGGCGCGCCCTACCCCCTGGGTGCGCCCCCACCCTTGTGGTCCCCACGTGGCTCCCCTGATCGACTTCTTTCGCTTATATATGTCCATATACCCTAAAAACATCAAGGAACAGAATAGATCGGGAGTTCCACCGCCAGAAGCCTCTGTAGCCACCGAAAACCAATCTAGACCTGTTCTGGCACCCTGCTGGAGGGGGCAATCCCTCTCCGGTGGCCATCTTCATCATCCCGGCGCTCTCCATGACGAGGAGGGAGTAGTTCACCCTCGGGGCTGAGGGTATGTACCAGTAGCTATGTGTTCGATCTCTCTCTCTCTCTCTCTCGTGTTCTTGAGTCGGCACAATCTTGATGTATCGCGAGCTTTGCTATTATATTTGGATCTTATGATGTTTCTTCCCCTATACTCTCTTGTGATGAATTGAGTTTTCCCTTTGAAGTTATCTTATCGGATTGAGTCTTTAAGGATTTGAGAACACTTGATGTATGTCTTGCACGTGCTTCTCTATGGTGACAATGGGATATCACGTGATCCACTTGATGTATGTTTTGGTGATCAACGTGACCTCGTGCACTTATGCATAGGGGTTGGCACACGTTTTCGTCTTGACTCTCTGGTAGAAACTTTGGGGCACTCTTTGAAGTTCTTTGTGTTGGTTGAATAGATGAATCTGAGATTGTGTGATACATATCGTATAATCATAGCCAAAGATACTTGAGGTGACATTGGAGTATCTAGGTGACATTAGGGTTTTGGTTGATTTGTGTCTTAAGGTGTTATTCTAGTACGAACTCTTTGATAGATTGAATGGGAAGAATAGCTTCGCATTATTTTACTATGGACTCTTGAATAGATCGATCATAAAGGATAACTTTGAGGTGGTTTCGTACCCTACAATAATCTCTTCGTTTGTTCTCCGCTATTAGTGACTTTGGAGTGACTCTTTGTTGCATGTTGAGGGATAGTTATATGATCCAATTATGTTATTATTGTTGAGAGAACTTGCACTAGTGAAAGTATGAACCCTAGGCCTTGTTTCCTAGCATTGCAATACTATTTACGCTCACTTTTATTACTTGTTACTTTGCTGTTTTTATAATTTCAGATTACAAAAAACCTATATCTACCATCCATATTGCACTTGTATCACCATCTCTTCGCCGAACTAGTGCACCTATACAATTTACCATTGTATTGGGTGTGTTGGGGACACAAGAGACTCTTTGTTATTTGGTTGCAGGGTTGTTTGAGAGAGACCATCTTCAACCTATGCCTCCCACGGATTGATAAACCTTAGGTCATCCACTTGAGGGAAATTTGCTACCGTCCTACAAACCTCTGCACTTGGAGGCCCAATAACGTCTACAAGAAGAAGGTTGTGTAGTAGACATCATAGAGCATCTTTATAATCACCCAGTTACGTTGTGACGTTTGAGAGCACACTAAGTATTCCTCCGGTATTCGGGAGTTGCATAATCTCATAGTCATAGGAACATGTATAAGTCATGAAGAAAGCAATAGCAACAAACTAAACGATCATAGTGCTAAGCTAATGGATGGGTCTTGTCCATCACATCATTCTCTAATGATGTGATTCCATTCATCAAATGACAACACATGTCTATGGCTAGGAAACTTAACCATCTTTGATTAACAAGCTAGTCAAGTAGAGGCATACTAGGGACACTCTGTTTGTCTATGTATTCACACATGTATCAAGTTTTCGGTTAATACAATTCTAGCATGAATAATAAACATTTATCATAATATAAGGAAATATAAATAACAACTTTATTATTGCCTCTAGGTCATATTTCCTTCAGTCTCCCACTTGCACTAGAGTCAATAATCTAGTTCACATCGTCATGTGATTTAATGCCAATAGTTTACATCTTTATGTGATTAGTTCACATCTCCATGTGACTAATACCCAAAGGGTTTACTAGAGTCAATAATCTAGTTCACATCACTATGTGATTAACACCCAAAGAGTGATCATGTTTTGCCTGTGAGAGAAATTTAGTCAACGGGTCTGCCACATTCAGAGCCGTATGTATTTTGCAAATTTTTCTATGTCTATAATGCTCTGCACGGAGCTACTCTAGCTAATTGCTCCCACTTTCAATATATATCCAGATTGAGACTTAGAGTCATCCAGATCGGTGTCAAAACTTGCATCGACGTAACTCTTTATGACGAACTTTTTTTCACCTCCATAACCGAGAAACATATCCTTATTCCACTAAGGATAATTTTGACCGATGTCCAGTGATCCACTCCTGGATCACTATTGTACTCTCTTGCCAAACTCATGGTGAGGTACATAATAGGTCTGGTACACAACATATCATGCTTTATAGAACCTATGGCTGAGGCATAGGGAATGACTTTTCATTCTCTTACTACTTTCTGCCATGGTCGGGTTTTGAGTCTTTACTCAACTTCATACCTTGCAACACAGGCAAGAACTCCTTCTTTGACTGTTCCATTTTGAACTACTTCAAAAACTTGTCAAGGTATGTACTCATTGAAATTTTTTATCAAGCATCTTGATCTATCTCTATAGATCCTGATGCTCAATATGTAAGAAGCTTCACTGAGGTGTTTCTTTGAAAAACTTCTTTCAAATACTCCTTTATGCTTTCCAAAAATTCTACATTATTTCTGATCAACAATATGTCATTTACATATACTTATCAGAAAGGCTGTAGTGCTCCCAGTCACTTTCTTGTAAATGCAGGCTTCACCGCAAGTCTGTATAAAACTATAAGCTTTGATCAACTTATCAAAGGGCAAATTCCAACTCCGAGATGCTTGCACTAGTCCATAGATGGATCGTTGGATCTTGCTCATTTTGTTAGCACCTTTAGGATTGACAAAACCTTCTGGTTGCATCATATACAATTCTTCTTTAAGATATCCATTAAGGAATGCAGTTTTGACATCCATTTGCCAAATTTCATAAAATGTGGCAATTGCTAACATGATTCGGACAGACTTTAAGCATCGATACGAGTGAGAAAATCTCATCGTAGTCAACATCTTGAACTTGTAAAAACCCTTTTCGACAAGTCAATCTTTGTAGATAGTAACACTACTATCAGCGTCTGTATTCCTCTTGAAGATCCATTTATTCTCAATGGCTTGCCGATCATCGGGCAAGTCAATCAAAGTCCATACTTTGTTCTCATACATGGATCCCATCTCAGATTTCATGGCCTCAAGCCATTTCACAGAATCTGGGCTCATCATCGCTTCCTCATAGTTCGTAGGTTCTCCATGGTCTAGTAACATGGCTTCCAGAACAGGATTACCATACCACTCTGGTGCGTAACATACTCTGGTTGACCTACGAGGTTCGGTAGTAACTTGATCTAAAGTTTCATGATCATCATCATTAACTTCCTCACTAATTGGTGTAGGCATCACTCGAACTGTTTTCTGTGATGAACCATTTTCCAATTTGGGAGAAGGTACAACTACCTCATCAAGTTCTACTTTCCTCCCACTCACTTCTTTCGAGAGAAACTCCTTCTCTAGAAAGGATCCATTCTTAGCAACAGATAACTTGCCTTCGGATCTGTGATAGAAGATGTACCCAATAGTTTCCTTTGGGCATCCTATGAAGATGGATTTCTCTGATTTGGGTTCGAGCTTATCAGGTTGTAACTTTTTCACATAAGCATCGCAACCCTAAACTTTAAGAAACGATAGCTTAGGTTTCTTGCCAAACCACAATTCATATGGTATCGTCTCAACGGATTTAGATGGTGCCCTATTTAATGTGAATGCAGCTGTCTCTAATGCATAACCCCAAAATGATAGTAGTAATTCAGTAAGAGACATCATAGATCGCACCATATCTAATAAAGTACGGTTATGACATTCAAACACACCATTATGTTGTGGTGTTCCAGGTGGCATGAGTCTGTGAAACTATTCCACATTGTTTTAATTGAAGGCCAAACTCATAACTCAAATATTCGCCTCTGCGATCAGATCATAGAAACTTTATTTTCTTGTTACAATGATTCTCTACTTCACTCTGAAATTCTTTGAACTTTTCAAATGTTTTAGACTTGTGTTTCATCAAGTAGATATACCCATATCTGCTCAAATCATCTGTGAAGGTCAGAAAATAATGATGCCCGCCACGAGCCTTAACACTCATCAGACCGCATACATCGGTATGTATTATTTCTGATAAGTTAGTGGCTCGCTCCATTGTTCCAGAGAACGGAGTTTTAGTCATCTTGCCCATGAGGCATGGTTCGCAAGCATCAAGTGATTCATAATTAAGTGATTCCAAAAACCCATCAGCATGGAGTTTCTTCATGCGTTTTACACCAATATGACCTAAACGGCAGTGCCACACAATAAGTTGCACTATCATTATTAACTTTGTATCTTTTGGCATCAATATTATGTGTATCACTGTGATCGAGATTCAGTAAACCATTTACATTGGATGTAAGACCATAGAAGGTTGATACGTCTCCAACGTATCTATAATTTTTGATTGCTCCATGCTATTACATTATCTATTTTGGATGTCAATGGGATTTATTTTAACTTTATATCATTTTTGGGACTAACCTACTAACCGGATACCCAGCCCAAATTGTTGTTTTTTGCCTATTTTAGGGTTTCACCTAAAAGGAATATCAAACGGAGTCCAAACGGAATGAAACCTTCGAGAACGTGATTTTCTCAACGAACGCGATCCAGGAGAATTGGAGTGGGCGTCAAGAAACAATCGAGGAAGCCACGAGGCAGGGAGCGCGCCTACCCTCCCTTGGCACGCCCTCCACCCTCGTGGGCCCCTCGTTGCTCCACCGACCTACTTCTTCCTCCTATATATATCCACGTACCCCCCAAACATCTAGGAGCACCACGAAAACCTAATTCCACTGCCGCAACCTTTTGTACCCGAGAGATCCCATCTCGGGTCCTTTTCCGGAGCTTAGCCAGAGGGGACATTAATCACAGAGGGCCTCTACATCAACTCCATGGCCTCTCTGGTGATGTGTGAGTAGTTTACTTCAGACCTGCGGGTCCATAGCTATTAGCTAGATGGCTTCTTCTCTCTCTTCGGATCTCAATACAAAGTTCTCCTCGGTCTTCTTGGAGATCTATTCGATGTAATCTTCTTTTGCGGTGTGTTTGTCGAGATCCGATGAATTGTGGGTTTATGATCCAGTTTATCTATGAACAATATTTGAATCTCCTCTGAATTCTTTTATGTATGATTGGTTTATCTTTGCAAGTCTCTTCGAATTATCAGTTTGGTTGTGCCTACCAGATTGATCTTTCTTGCATTGGGAGAAGTGCTTAGCTTTGGGTTCAATCTTGCGTTGCTCAATCCCAGTGACATAAAGGGAAACGACACGTATTGTATTGTTGACATCGAGGATAAAAAGATGGGGTTTATATAATATTGCATGAGTTTATCCCTCTACATCATGTCATCTTCCTTAAAGCATTACTCTGTTCTTATGAACTTAATACTCTAGATGCATGCTGGATAGCGGTCGATGTGTGGAGTAATACTAGTAGATGCGGATTCGTTTCAGTCTACTTGTCATGGACGTGATGCCTATATACATGATCATACCTAGATATTCTAACTATGCTCAATTCTATCAATTTCTCGACAGTAGTTCGTTTACCCACTGTGATACTTATGCTCTTGAGAGAAGCCACTAGTGAAACCTATGGCCCCGGGGTCTATCTTCCATCATATTAATCTCCCAACACTTAGTTATTTATATTGCCGTTTATTTTACTTTGCATCTTTATTTCTCTTTATCATAAAAATACCAAAAATATTATCTTATCATATCTATCAGATCTCACTCTCGCAAGTGACCGTGAAGGGATTGACAACCCCTTTATCGCGTTGGTTGCGAGGTTCTTATTTGTTTGTGTAGGTGCGTGGGACTTGAGCATGATCTCCTACTGGATTGATACCTTGGTTCTAATAAACTGAGGGAAATACTTACGCTACTTTGCTGCATCTCCCTTTCCTCTTCAAGGGAAAACCAACGCAGTGCTCAAGAGGTAGCAAGAAGGATTTCTGGTGTCGTTGCCGGGGAGATTCGCGCCAAGTCAAGTCAAGATTTGACTCCCGACAACGAGCCATTTCTGGCGCCGTTGCCAAGTCAAGACATACCAAGTACCCATCACAAACTCTTATCCCTTGCATTACATTATTTGCCATTTGCCTCTCGTTTTCCTCTCCCCCACTTCACCCTTGCAATTTTATTCGCCCTTTTTTCCTCTTGCCCTCTCTTTTTCTGTTCGCCTCTTTTTCGCTTGCTTCTTGTTTTCTCATGTGTTGGATTGCTTGCTTGTCACGATGGCTCAAGATAATACTAAATTGTGTGACTTTGCCAATACCAACAACAATGATTTTCTTAGCACTCCAATTGCTCCTCTTACCGATGCTGAATCTTGTGAAATTAATGTTGCTTTGTTGAATCTTGTCATGAAAGATCAATTCGCCGGCCTTCCTAGTGAAGATGCCGCTACCCATCTAAACAACTTTGTTGATTTGTGTGATATGCAAAAGAACAAAGATGTGGACAATGATATTGTTAAATTGAAGCTATTTCCATTTTCGCTTAGAGATCGTGATAAAGCTTGGTTTTCATCTTTGCCTAAAAATAGTATTGATTCATGGACTAAGTGCAAAGATGCTTTTATCTCTAAGTATTTTCCTCCCGCTAAGATCATCTCTCTTAGAAACGATATTATGAATTTTAAGCAACTTGATCATGAACATGTTACACAATCTTGGGAGAGGATGAAATTAATGATACGTAATTGCCCTACACATGGTTTGAATTTATGGATGATTATACATAATTTTTATGCTGGATTGAATTTTGCTTCTAGAAATCTTTTAGATTCGGCAGCGGGAGGCACTTTTATGGAAATCACTTTAGGAGAAGCTACTAAACTCCTAGATAATTTTATGGTTAATTATTCTCAATGGCACACCGAAAGATCTACTAATAAAAAAGTGCATGCGATTGAAGAAATTAATGTTTTGAGTGGAAAGATGGATGAATTTATGAAATTGTTTGCTAATAAGAGTGCTCCTCTGATCCTAATGATGTGCCTTTGTCTACCTTGATTGAGAATAATAAGGAATCTATGGATGTGAATTTTGTTGGTAGAAACAATTTTGGTAATAACGCGTATAGAGGTAATTTTAATTCTAGGCCGTTTCCTAGTAATTCCTCTAATAATTATGGTAATTCCTCCAACAATTCTTATGGAAATTTTAATAAGATGCCCTCTGAATTTGAGACTAGTGTTAAGGAGTTTATGAATTCGCAAAAGAATTTCAATGCTTTGCTTGAAGAAAAATTGCTTAAGGTTGATGAATTGGCAAGGAACATTGATATAATTTCTCTTGATGTTGATTCTTTGAAACTTAGATCTATTCCACCTAAGCATGATATCAATGAGTCTCTCAAAGCCATGAGAATTTCCATTGATGAGTGCAAAGAAAGAACCGCTAGGATGCATGCTAAGAAAGATTGCTTTGTGAAAGCGTGTTCTTCTAGTTTCTATGAAAATAAAGATGAAGATCTAAAAGTTATTGATGTGTTCCTATTAAATCATTGTTTTGCAATATGAATCTTGATAATGATGGGACTTAAGATGAGCCACCTTTACCTAGAGGGCGTTCCAAAAATCCGGAGTTTTTAGATCTTGATGCAAAAATTGGTAAAAGTGGGATTGAAGAGGTCAAAACTTTAAATATCAATGAACCCACTATTTTGGATTTCAAGAAATTTAATTATGATAATTGCTCTTTGATAGATTGTATTTCCTTGTTGCAATCCACGCTAAATTCTCCTCATGCTTATAGTCAAAATAAAGCTTTTACTAAACACATCATTGATGCTTTGATGCAATCTTATGAAGAAAAACTTGAGATGGAAGTTTACATCCCTATAAAACTTTATGATGAGTGGGAACCTACAATAAAAATAAAAATTAAAGATCATGAGTGCTATGCTTTGTGTGATTTGGGTGCTAGTGTTTCCACGATTCCAAAAACATTGTGTGATTTGCTAGGTTTTCGTGATTTTGATGATTGTTCTTTAAACTTGCACCTTGCGGATTCCACTATTAAGAAAACTATGGGAAGAATTAATGATGTTCTTATTGTTTCAAATAGGAACTATGTGCCCGTAGACTTCATTGTTCTTGATATAGATTGCATTCCTTCATGTCCTATTATTCTTGGTAGACCTTTCCTTAGAACGATTGGTGCAATTATTGATATGACGGAAGAGAATATTAGATTCCAATTTCCATTAAAGAAAGGCACGGAACACTTCCCAAGAAAGAAAATTAAATTACCATATGAATCTACTATGAGATCCAGTTATGGATTGCCTACCAAAGATGGCAATACCTAGATCTATCTTCGCTTTTATGCCTAGCTAGGGGCGTTAAACGATAGCGCTTGTTGGGAGGCAACCCAATTTTATTTTTATTCCTTGCTTTTTTCTCCTATTTAGTAATAAATAATTTATCTAGCCTTCGTTTTCTTTGTGTTTTTTGTGTTTAATTAGTGTTTGCGCCAAGTGTAACCATTGGGAAGACTTGGGGAAAGTCTTTTTGATCTTGCTGTAAAAAACAGAAACTTTAGCGCTCACGAGAATCGCTGCAATTTTTATTTGGAAAGTGCTATTTAGTTAATTCTTTTTCAGATGATTAATAGATAAATTCCTCACGTCCAGCAATTTATTTTAGAATTTTTGGGTTTCCATAGGTTGCGTTAGCTATAGATTACTACAGACTGTTCTGTTTTTGACAGATTCTGTTTTTCGTGTGTTGTTTACTTATTTTGATGAATCTATGGCTAGTAAAAGAGTTTATAAACCATAGAGAAGTTGGAATATAGTAGGTTTAACACCAATATAAATAAATAATGAGTTCATTACAGTACCTTGAAGTGGTGTTTTGTTTTCTTTCTCTAACGGAGCTCACGAGATTTTCTATTTAAGTTTTGTGTTGTGAAGTTTTCAAGTTTTGGGTAAAGATTTGATGGATTATGGAACAAAGAGTGGCAATAGCCTAAGCTTGGGGATTCCCATGTAACCCCAAGGTAAAATTCAAGGACACCAAAAATCCTAAGCTTGGGGATTCCCCGGAAGGCATCCCCACTTTCGTCTTCGTCTATCGGTAACTTTACTTGGAGCTATATTTTTATTCACCACATGATATGTGTTTTGCTTGGAGCGTCTTATATGATCTGAGTCTTTGCTTTTTAGTTTACCACAATCATTCTTGCTGTACAAACCTTTTGATAGAGACTCACGTGATTTGAAATTTATTAGAATACTCTATGTGCATCACTTATATATCTTTTGAGCTATATAGTTTTTGCTCTAGTGCTTAACTTATATCTTTTAGAGCACGGCGGTGGTTTTATTTTATAGAAATAATTGATCTCTCATGCTTCACTTATATTATTTCGAGAGTCCTTTAGAACAACATGGAAATTTGCTTTAATATAAAAACTTTCATAGAAGTGCACTGAATACTATGAGAAGTTTGATACTTGATAATTGTTTTGAGATATGGAGAGGGTGATATTAGAGTCATGCTAGTTGAGTAGTTGTGAATTTGAGAAATACTTGTGTTGAAGTTTGTGATTCCTGTAGCATGCACGTATGGTGAACCGTTATGTGATGAAGTCGGAGCATGATTTATTTATTGATTGTCTTCCTTATGAGTGGCGGTCGGGGACGAGCAATGGTCTTTTCCTACCAATTTATCCCCCTAGGAGCATGCGCATAATACTTTGTTTCGATAACTAATAGATTTTTGCATTAAGTATGTGAGTTCTTTATGACTAATGTTGAGTCCATGGATTATACGCACTCTCACCCTTCCACCATTAATTGCTAGCCTCTCTAATACCGCGCACTTTTCGCCGGTATCATACACCCACCATATACCTTCCTCAAAACAGCCACCATACCTACCTATTATGGCATTTCCATAGCCATCCCGAGATATATTGACATGCAACTTTCCACCGTTCCATTATTATGACACGCTTCATCATTGTCATATTGCTTGCATGATCATGTAGTTGACATCATATTTGTGGCAAAGCCACCGTTCATAATTCTTCATACATGTCACTCATGCATCATTGCACATCCCGGTACACCGCCGGAGGCATTCACATAGAGTCATATTTTGTTCTAAGTATTGAGTTGTAAGTAAAAAGAAGTGTGATGATCATCATTATTAGAGCATTGTCCCAAGTGACGAAAGGATGATGGATACTATGATTCCCCCACAAGTCGGGGTGAGACTCCGGACGAAAAAAAAGGAGAAAAGAGGCCAAAAAGAAGAAAAAAAGAAAGAAGGCCCAAATAAAAAATGAGAGAAAAAGAGAGAAGGGACAATGCTACTATCCTTTTTCCACACTTGTGCTTCAAAGTAGCACCATGTTCTTCAGGTAGAGAGTCTCTTGAGTTATCACTTTCATATACTAGTGGGAATTTTTCATTATAGAACTTGGCTTGTATATTCCAATGATGGGCTTCCTCAAAATGCCCTAGGTCTTCATGAGCAAGCAAGTTGGATGCACACCCACTTAGTTTCTTTTGTTGAGCTTTCATATACTTATAGCTCTAGTGCATCCGTTGCATGGCAATCCCTACTCACTCACATTGATATCTATTGATGGGCATCTCCATAGCCCGTTGATACGCCAAGTTGATGTGAGACTATCTTCTCTTTTTGTCTTCTCCACAACCACCATTCTATTCCACATATAGTGCTATATCCATGGCTCACGCTCATATATTGCGTGAAGATTGAAAAAGTTCGAGAACATCAAAAGTATGAAACAATTGCTTGGCTTGTCATCGGGGTTGTACATGATTTAAATATTTTGTGTGGTGAAGATAGAGCATAGCCAGAATATAATATTTTGTAGGGATAACTTTCTTTGGCCATGTTATTTTGAGAAGACATAATTGCTTAGTTAGTATGCTTGAAATATTATTATTTTATGTCAATATTAAACTTTTATCTTGAATCTTTTGGATCTGAACATTCATGCCACAATAAAGAAAAATTACATTCAGAAATATGTTAGAAAGCATTCCACATCAAAAATTCTTCTTTTATCATTTACCTACTTGAAGACGAGCAGGAATTAAGCTTGGGGATGCTTGATACGTCTCCAACGTATCTATAATTTTTGATTGCTCCATGCTATTATATTATCTATTTTGGATGTCGATGGGCTTTATTTTACACTTTTATATCATTTTTGGGACTAACCTACTAACCGGAGGCCCAGCCCAAATTGTTGTTTTTTGCCTATTTTAGGGTTTCGCCGAAAAGGAATATCAAACGGAGTCCAAATGGAATGAAACCTTCAGGAGCGTGATTTTCTCAACAAACGTGATCCAGGAGACTTGGAGTGGGCGTCAAGAAACAATCAAGGAAGCCACGAGGCAGGGGGCACGCCTACCCCCCTAGGCGCGCCCTCCACCCTCGTGGGCCCTCTCGTTGCTCCACCGACCTACTTCTTCCTCCTATATATATGCACGTACCCCCAAACATCCAGGAGCACCACGAAAACCTAATTCCACCGCCGCAACCTTCTGTACCCGAGATCCCATCTCGGGGCCTTTTCCAGAGCTTCGCCGGAGGGGGCATTGATCACGGAGGGCCTCTACATCAACTCCATGGCCTCTCCAGTGATGTGTGAGTAGTTTATTTCAGACCTATGGGTCCATAGTTATTAGCTAGATGGCTTCTTCTCTCTCTTTGGATCTCAATACAAAGTTCTCCGTGATCTTCTTGGAGATCTATTCGATGTAATCTTCTTTTGCGGTGTGTTTCTCGAGATCCGATGAATTGTGGGTTTATGATCCAGTTTATCTATGAACAATATTTGAATCTCCTCTGAATTCTTTTATGTATGATTGGTTTATCTTTGCAAGTCTCTTTGAATTATCAGTTTGGTTTGGCTTACTAGATTGATCTTTCTTGCAATGGGAGAAGTGCTCGACTTTGGGTTCAATCTTGCGGTGCTCGATGCTAGTGACAGAAAGGGAAATGACACTTATTGTATTGTTGCCATCAAGGATAAAAAGATGGGGTTTATATCATATTGCATGAGTTTATCCCTCTACATCATGTCATCTTCCTTAAAGCATTACTCTGTTCTTATGAACTTAATACTCTAGATGCATGCTGGATAGCGGTCGATGTGTGGAGTAACAGTAGTAGATGCAGAATCATTTCGGTCTACTTGTCACGGACGTGATGCCTATATACATGATCATACCTAGATATTCTCATAACTATGCTCAATTCTATCAATTGCTCGATAGTAATTCGTTTACCCACTGTAATACTTATGCTCTTGAGAGAAGCCACTAGTGAAACCTATGGCCCCCGGATCTATCTTCCATCATATTAATCTTCCAACACTTAGTTATTTCTATTGCCATTTATTTTACTTTGCATCTTTATTTCTCTTTATCATAAAAATACCAAAAATATTATCTTATCATATCTATCAGATCTCACTCTCGTAAGTGACCGTGAAGGGATTGACAACCCCTTTATCGCATTGGTTGTGAGGTTCTAATTTGTTTGTGTAGGTGTGTGGGACTTGAGCGTGATCTCCTACTAGATTGATACCTTGGTTCTCAAAAACTGAGGGAAATACTTATGCTACTTTGCTGCATCACCCTTTCCTCTTCAAGAGAAAACCAACGTAGTGCTCAAGAGGTAGCAAAGGTTTTATTCATGTAAACAGAACAACAATTATTCTCCGACTTTAAGTGAATAACCGTATCGCAATAAACATGATCCAATCTTATTTATGCTCAACGCAAACACCAAATAACATTTATTTAGTTCCAACACTAATCACGAAGGTAGAGGGAGTATGCGATGGTGATCTTATCAACCTTGGAATCATTTTCAACACATATCGTCGCCTCGCCCTCAACTAGTCTTTTTTCATTTTGCAACTCCCGTTTCGAGTTACTAATCATAGCAACTGAACCAATATGAAATACCCAGGGGCTTCTATGAACACTAGTAAAGTACACATCAATAACATGTATATCATATATATTTTTGTTCACTTTGCCATCATTCTTATCCGCCAAGTATTTGGGCAGTTCCGCTTCTAGTGACCATTTCCTATGCAGTACAAGCACTCCATTTCAGGCTTGGGTCTAGCTTTGGGCTTCTTCATGGGAGTGGCAACTTCCTTGTCATTCTTCTTGAAGTTCCCTTTCTTCCCCTTGCCCTTTTTCTTGAAACTAGTGGTCTTGTCAACCATCAACACTTGATGCTTTTCTTGATTTCTACCTTCGCCAATTTCAGCATCGCGAAGAGCTTGGGGAATCGTTTTCATCATCCCTTTCATATTATAGTTCATCACGAAGTTCCAGTAACTTGGTGATAGTGACTAGAGAACTCTGTCAATCACTATCTTATCTGGAAGATTAACTCCCACTTGATTCAAGTGATTCTAGTACTCAGACATTCTGAGCACATGCTCACTGGTCGAGCTATTCTCCTCCATCTTGTAGGCAAAAATACTTGTCAGAGGTCTCATACCTCTCGACTCAGGCATGAGTCTGAAATACCAATTTCAACTCTTGGAACATCTCATATGCTCCATGGCATTTCAAAACATTTATGAAGTCCCTGTTCTAAGCCGTAAAGCATGGTGCACTAAACTATCAAGTAGTCATCATACCGAGCTTGTCAAACGTTCATAATGTCTGCATTTGCTCCTGCAATAGTTCTGTCACCTAGCGGTGCATCAAGGACATAATGCTTCTATGCAGCAGTGAGGATAATCCTCAGATCACGGACCTAGTCCGCATCATTGCTACTATCAACTTTCAACTTAGTTTTCTATAGTAACATATCATAAATAAAACGGGGAAGCTATACGCGAGCAATTGATCTACAACATAGATATGCAAATACTATCAGGACTAAGTTCATGATAAATTTAAGTTCAATTAATCATATTACTTAAGAACTCCCACTTAGATAGACATCCCTCTAGTCATCTAAATGATCATGTGATGCATATCAACTAAACCATGTCCGATCATCACGTGAGATGGAGTAGCTTTCAATGGTGAACATCACTATGTTGATCATATCTACTATATGATTCATGTTTGACCTTTCGGTCTCAGTGTTCCGAGGCCATATCTGCATATGCTAGGCTCGTCAAGTTTAACCCGAGTATTCTGCATGTGCAAAACTGGCTTGCACCCTTTGTATGTGAATGTAGAGCTTATCACACCCGATCATCATGAAGAACTGTCGCAACGGTGCATACTCAAGGAGAACACTTATACCTTGAAATTTTAGTAAGGGATCATCTCATAATGCTACCATCGTACTAAGCAAAATAAGATGCATAAAAGATAAACATCACATGCAATCAAAATATGTGACATGAAATGGCCATTGTCGTGGAATTGTCATGGCAGATGTCCTAGTGTGAGGACTTAGTCGCGAGGCCAACGCATCTATGTGGTAGCTTGAGAGGGGTTGATCAGGATGAGACACGCGAAGCGGATCAACACACAAGACAAGGGTTTAGACAGCTTCGGGCCTCGGGAAACATCATCCGGTAATAGCCCTAAATGCTGTTTGTGGCTACGTCTCATTATAATCATGAGGGAGTCGCCGCATAATCCGGCTCCCCTTTGTTGTATCTAGCCTTAGCGATTATTTTCTGTCCCTCTTGGGGTGCCCTGCCCCTCCTTATATAAGTTGAAGGGGCGGGTTACATTTAGAGTCCTAGTTGGATTAAGACTTAAACTATTCTGACATGTCATCACGGGCTTCTCTCCATGGGCTTCTTAACGTCTCGGGCTTATTAACCCCAGGTGACTCTGTCTGCCGGGTTACCATCTGGCTTACCATTTGGCTTACCATTATCTGCCGGCTTACCATATGGCTTACCATCTGATTTACCATTATCTGTTGGCTTACCATCTGGCTTATAATATGGCTCATAATTTGTGCACCGGCTTACTATCTGGCTTATAACTGTCCGCCGGCTTACCATCTGGCTTATAACTGTCCACCGGCTTACCATCTGGCTTACCAATATCTGGCTTATAACCTGCCTTGTCATCAATGAAATACCAAGTCCTGGCCGGGTCATATCTCCGGCCGAGTCATACCGCGGGGTATATCCCCGACATTAGCCCCCAGTTTAATTTGGATTTATCCATGTTAAACTGATCCTGCAACACAAGAACAAATTTGACAGGTTGTGCTTCGGGTTAAATATTCTTGTAAGCCGGCACCTGAACATCCTTAAGTCCTTGTCATTTCCTTCTTCTAGAAAATCTAGGTCAATAAGCCAGCCTCATAATCAATTTGTTGACGTTGGCTTCTCACAAAAAAATATTGTGGAGAATAATTCATTTGATTCTGCTCCCAATTCTAACCAAAATATTGGTCTTGAAATACTCATCTGATTTTCAGTCGGCTTGAAGATGTAAAACTTGTCAGTTTATCCAAAATTGTCGGCTTGTAAATATTGATGGCACCGGGTCATAATTGTTGCTAATCATCAAGCATGAAAATATCCCTCCCTTATATGCATATCACTTGTAGCATCCAAGTCTTAACAAGGGAGCATAGCAACAGCTTAAAACTTGCTTCAATATAAATGTCACAACCTTGAAGAAATCTAGGTTGCTCATCTCAGTCACTAGTCATAAACTGAATATTCCACATATGTAGCCCCCAAGTGCCTGGTTGTCATGCTTGCAGCGACCTGGGACATGTAATTGCCTTATGCTCATAAAAACTCCAACCAGTGTAGCCCCCAAGGGCCAGGTCATTATGCAATAATGAGCAGGGACTTTGTAGATATGATCATGTAGACTTGAGCAGCAATGTGTAGCCCCCAAGGGATGGCTCAGTAAGATAACACTGAGATGGGACTTTATATATACTTCATTTGAAAATAACATCATATGATGTAGCCTCCATCATAGGGCTTGAACCCACGCCCACAAGGTTAAGAGCCTTGTGCTTTACCAACTGAGCAATGGACCCTTCAATATGATAGATTTAACTTGCGTACCTTGATTTTTTAATAGGAGCAATTGGTAGCTACTACCTCTTGAGCACTGCGTTGGTTTTCCCTTGAAGAGGAAAGGGTGATGCAGCAAAGTAGCATAAGTATTTCCTTCAGTTTTTGAGAACCAAGGTATCAATCCAGTAGGAGACTACACGCAAGTCCCTCGTATCTACACAAACAAATAAGAACCTCACAACCAACGCGATAAAGGGTTATCAATCCCTTCACGGTCACTTACGAGAGTGAGATCTAATAGAGATAATAATAATAAGATAAATATTTTTGGTATTTTTATGATATAGATTGAAAGTAAAGATTGAGAAATAAAATAGATTGCAAACTTATATGATAAAAGATAAACCCGGGGGCCATAGGTTTCACTAGTGGCTTCTCTCAAGATAGCATAAGTATTACAGTGGGTGAACAAATTGTTGTCGAGCAATTGATAGGAAAGTGCATAATTATGAGAATATCTACGCATGATCATGTATATAGGCATCACATCCGCGACAAGTAGACCGAAACAATTTTGCATCTACTACTATTACTCCACACATCGACCGCTATCCAGCATGCATCTAGAGTATTAAGTTCATAAGAACAGAGTAACGCATTAGGCAAGATGACATGATGTAGAGGGATAAACTCAAGCAATATCATATAAACCCCATCTTTTTATCCTCGATGGCAACAATACAATACGTGCCTTGCTACGCGTGCTGTCACTGGGAAAGGACACCGCAAGATTGAACCCAAAGCTAAGCACTTCTCCCATTGCAAGAAAGATCAATCTAGTAGGCCAAACCAAACTGATAATTCGAAGAGACTTGCAAAGATAACCAATCATACATAAAAGATTTCATAGAAGAATCAAATATTGTTCATAGATAAACTTGATCATAAACTCACAATTCATCAGATCTCGACAAACACACCGCAAAAAGAGTTACATCAAATAGATCTCCAACAAGATCGAGGAGAAGATTGTATTGAGATCCAAAGAGAGAGAAGAATCCATCTAGCTAATAACTATGGACCTGAAGGTCTGAGGTAAACTACTCACACGTCATTGGAGAGGCTATGGTGTTGATGTAGAAGCCTTCCGTGATCGATTCCCTCTCCGGCGAAGCTCCAGAAAAGGCCCCAAGATGGGATCTCATGGGTACAGAAGGTTGCGGCGGTGGAAATATGGTTTCGTGGTGCTCCTTTGTTTTCAGGGTATATGGATATATATATATATATATATATATATATATATATATATATAGGAGGAAGAAGTAGGTCGGTGGAGCTATGAGGGGCCCATGAGGGTGGGGGTGCGCCCAGGGGGCAGGCGCGCCTCCCTGCCTCGTGGCTCCCTCGTTTCTTTCTTGACGTCCACTGCAAGTCTCCTGGATCACGTTTGTTCCAAAAATAACTCTCCCAAAGGTTTCATTCCGTTTGATATTCCTTTTCTGCGAAACACTGAAATAGGCAAAAAAACAGCAATTTGCACTAGGCCTTGGGTTAGTAGGTTAGTCCCAAAAATAATATAGAAGTGTATAAATAATCCCATTAACATCCAAAACAGATAATATAATAGTATGGGACAATCAAAAATTATAGATACATTGGAGACGTATCAAGCATCCCCAAGCTTAATTCCTACTCGTCCTCGGGTAGGTAAATGATAAAAACAGAATTTTTGATGTGGAATGCTACTTAGCATAATTCTCAATGTGATTTTCTTTATTGTGGCATGAATGTTTAGATCTGAAAGATTCAAGACAAAAGTTTAATATTGACATAAAAAATTAATACTTCAAGCATACTAACTAAGCAATCATGTCTTCTCAAAATAATATGGCAAAAGAAAGTTCATCCCTACAAAATCATATAGTTTGGTCATGCTCCATTTTCATCACACAAGAATGCTCTCATCATGCACAACCCCGATGACAAGCCAAGCAATTGTTTCATAATTTAGTAATCTCAAGCTTTTTTCAACTTTCACGCAATACATGAGCCATGGATATAGCACTATGGGTGGAATAGAATATGATGATGGAGGTTATGTGGAGAAGACAAAAAAGAGAAAGTCTCACATCGACGAGGCTAATCAATGGGCTAGGGAGATGCCCATTAGTTGATGTCAATGCAAGGAGTAGGGGTTGCCATGCAACGGATGCACTAGAGCTATAAATGTATGAAAGCTCAACAAAAGAAACTAAGTGGGTGTGCATCCAACTTGCTTGCTCACGAAGACCTAGGGCGTTTGAGGAAGCCCATTGTTGGAATATACAAGCCAAGTTCTATAATGAAAATTCCCACTAGTATATGAAAGTGACAAAACAAGAGACTCTCTATCATAAAGATCATGGTGCTACTTTGAAGCACAAGTGTGGAAAAAGAGGATAGTAGCATTGTCCCCTTTTTTGGGCCTTTCTTTTTTTATTTGGCCTTTCTCTTTTTTTGGGACAATGCTCTATTAATGATGATCATCACACTTCTATTTATTTACAACTCAATGATTACAACTCGATACTAGAACAAAATATGACTCTATATGAATGCCTCCGGCAGTGTATCAGGAAGGGCAATGAATCAAGAGTGACATGTATGATAAATGATGAAGCGTGTCATAAATGAAACGGTGGAAAGTTGCATGGCAATATATTTCGAAATGGCTATGGAAATGCCATAATAGGTAGGTATGGTGGCTATTTTGAGGAAGGTATAAGGAGGCTTATGTGTGATAGAGTGTATCATATCACGGGGTTTGGATGCACCGATGAAGTTTGCACCAACTCTCAAGGTGAGAAAGGGCAATGCACGGTACCGAAGAGGCTAGCAATGATGGAAGGTGAGAGTGCGTATAATCCATGGACTCAACATTAGTCTTAAAGAATTCACATACTTATTGCAAAAATCTACAAGTCATCAAAAACCAAGCACTAGGTGCATGCTCCTAGAGGGATAGATTGGTAGGAAAAGACCATCGCTCATCCCCGACCGCCACTCATAAGGAAGACAATCAAAGAACACCTCATATTTCAAATTTGTTACACAACGGTTACCATCCGAGCATGCTACGAGACTTGCAATCTTCAACACAAGTATTTCTCAAATTCACAACTACTCAACTAGAACACTCTAATATCACCATATTTATATCTCAAAACAATTATCAAGTATCAAACTTCTCATAGTATTCAATGCACTTTCCATGATAGTTTTTATTATACCCATCTTGGATGCCTATCATATTAGGACTAGTTTCATAACCAAAGAAAATTACCATGATTTTCTAAAGGACTCTCAAAATAATATAAATGAATCATGAGAGATCAATAATTTCTATAAAATAAAACCACCACCGTGCTCTAAAATGATATAAGTGAAGCACCAGAGCAAAATTATCTAGCTCAAAAGATATAAGTGAAGCACATAGAGTATTCTAATAAATTCCAATTCATGTGTGTCTCTCCCAAAAGGTGTGTACAGCAAGTATTATTGTGGTAAACTAAAAAGAAAAGACTCAAATCATACAAGACGCTCCAAGCAAAACACATATCATGTGGTGAATAAAAATATAGCCTCAAGTAAAGTTACCGATAGAAGAAGATGAAAGAGGGGATGCCTTCCAGGGCATCCCCAAGATTAGGCTCTTTTTTGTCCTTTAATTTTACCTTGGGGTGCCTTGGGAATCCCCAATCTTAGGCTCTTGCCACTCCTTATTCCATAATCCATCAAATCTTTACCCAAAACTTGAAAACTTCACAACACAAAACTTAAACAGAAAATCTCATGAGCTCCATTAGTATAAGAAAAAAACCACCACTTAAGGTGTTGTAATGAACTCATTATTTATTTATATTGGTGTTAAACCTACTGTATTCCAATTTCTCTGTGGTTCATACCCTCCGATACTAGGCATAGATTCATCAAAATAAGCAAACAACACACGAAAAACAGAATCTGGCAAAAACAGAACAGTCTGTAGTAATCTGTAGGTTTCGAATACTTCTGTAACCCCAAAAATTCTAAAATACATTTCTGGACATGAGTAATTTATCTATTAATCATCTTCAAAAAGAATCAACCTAATCGCACTCTCCAGTAAAAAAATGGCAGCAAATCTCGTGAGCGCTAAAGTTTCTGTTTTTTACAGCAAGATCGCAAAGACTTTCCCCAAGTCTTCCCAAAGGTTCTACTTGGCACAAACACTAATTAAAAGCATAAAACCACATATAAAAAGAGGCTAGATGAATTATTTATTGAAAAATAGCAAGGAAAAATATTGTGTTTTCTCCCAGCAAGCGCTTTTCTTTAAAGCCTTTTAGCTAGGCAAAAGATTTCAACGATGCTCACATTAAAGACAAGAACTGAAGCACAAAGAGAGCATCATAAAACACGTGACAAACACATCTAAGTTTAACATACTTCCTATGCACATGCATCTTATAGGCAAACAAATTATCAAGGCAAGCAAAAACTAGCATATGCAAGGAAGTGGAAAGAAACAATAGCAATCTCAACATAACGAGAGGTAATTTAGTAACATGAAAATTTCTACAACCATATTTTCCTCTCTCATAATAATTACATGTAGGATCATAAGTAAATTCAACAATATAGCTACACAAAACATATTCTTAACACGATCCACATGTATGCAAAGTTGACACTCTTCCAAAATAGTGGGATTAGCATTAACTAAATTCATGACCTCTCCAAACCCACTTTTATCAAAAACTTCATAAGATTGAAGATTCTCCAAATATGTGGGATCTAAAGTTGACACTCTTCCAAACCCACTTTTAATATTATTGAAAACATTATAATCAATCTCATATTCATCATGGGGATTAAATAAATTTTCAAGATAATAAGAAGAATCACCCCAATCATGATCATTGCAACAAATAGTAGTCATAGAAAAACTAGCATCCCCAAGCTTGAGGTTTTGCATATCATTAACACAATTGACATTAAGAGAATTTATAATAACATCATTGCAATCATGTTTTTCATCGAAGGAACTATCAAGTATGGGTGTAATAGCAACGATCTCATGTTTAACATAAGGAACTATAGGAAATTCATCTTCATAAATATTGGCATCATGGCCACAAGAATAGCAAGCATCATGTTCATCAAGGGATATTTCAATCAAATCATTGGAATCATAATCATCTATAGATTCATGCATATCATTATTTTCTTCCGAAGCAACGGTCATTCCTTCAATAAATTCTTTGGCATAGACATTATGAGCATAGTTTTCATAGCAATTTTAAGTATGTCAAAATTTTCAGATTCGTAGAGAGTAATATCATACTTTTCAATCAAAGAAGCAACTTTATAATCACCCTTAAAAGCAACAAATTCTTCAATTTGTTCGATATCGTAGTAACTATAAACACCCTTTGCATAAGAAGATAAGATTTCATTATCATTAAACTCACAAAGGTAGGGGAGGTGTTTTTTAGGGTTCTTAGAGCAACAAGTAAAATTAAAAAAATTCACAAAGATTCCAAGAATAACACATCAATCTGTTTATTTGATCCCATAAGAGTCTCCCTTTTTCAGACAAACGATGACGCACAAAATGAGAATGCTCATCTAAAGATTTCCCATCAACTAGGCTAGTTGGGGTTTCAGCACAAGCGCATAGGGACCGAAGATTATCCAAGTAGAACACTTTAAGTGGATCCATATCAATAGATTTTTAGCAAGAAAAGATGCAAGCAAATAGAAGGCACGTGGAAACACAAACAAAAATACATACGGGAAGAGGGCGAAGAGAAGGCAAAGGCAAAGGTGAAATGGGGGAGAGGAAAACGAGAGGCAAATGGAAAATAATGTAATGCGAGGGATAAGAGTTTGTGATGGGTACTTGGTATGTCTTGACTTGTTGTCGATCTCCCCGGCAACGGCGCCAGAAATGGCTTGTTGACGGGAGATCAAATCTTGATTTGACTTGGTGCAACCTCCCCGGCAACTGCGCCAGAAATCCTTTTTGCTACCTCTTGAGCATTGGGTCGGTTTTCCTTTGAAGAGGAAAGGGTGATGCAGCAAAGTAGCGTAAGTATTTCCCTTAGTTTTTGAGAACCAATGTATCAATCCGGTAGGAGACTACACGCAAGTCCCTCATACCTACACAAACAAATAAGAACCTTGCAACCAACGCGATAAAGGGGTTAACAATCCCTTCACGGCCACTTACGAGAGTGAGATCTGATAGAGATAATAATAATAAGATAAATATTTTTGGTATTTTATGATATAGATTGAAAGTAAAGATTGCGAAATAAAATAGATTGGAAACTTATATGATAAAAGAGAGACCCGGGGGCCATAGGTTTCACTAGTGGCTTCTCTCAAGATAGCATAAGTATTACGGTGGGTGAACAAATTGCTGTCAAGCAATTGATAGAAAAGTGCATAATTAAGAGAATATCTAGGCATGATCATGTATATAGGCATCACGTCCGCGACAAGTAGACCGAAACAATTCTGCATCTACTACTATTACTCCACACATCAACGACTATCCAGCATGCATCTAGAGTATTAAGTTCATAAGAACAGAGTAACGCATTAGGCAAGATGACATGATGTAGAGGGATAAACTCAAGCAATATGATATAAACCCCATCTTTTTATCCTCGATGGCGACAATAAAATACGTGCCTTGCTGCCCCTGCTGTCACTGGGAAAGGACACCGCAAGATTGAACCCAAAGCTAAGCACTTCTCCCATTGCAAGAAAGATCAATCTAGTAGGCCAAACCAAACTGATAATTCAAAGAGACTTGCAAAGATAACCAATCATACATAAAAGATTTCAGAGAAGAATCAAATATTGTTCATAGATAAACTTGATCATAAACCCACAATTCATCGGATCTCGACAAACACACCGCAAAAAAGAGTTACATCAAATAGACCTCCAAGAAGATCGAGGAGAACATTGTATTAAGATCTAAAGAGAGAGAAGAAGCCATCTAGCTAATAACTATGGACCTGAAGGTCTGAGGTAAACTACTCACACGTCATCGGAGAGGCTATGGTGTTGATGTAGAAGCCCTCCATGATCGATTCCCTCTCCGGTGGAGCTCCGAAAAAGGCTCCAAGATGGGATCTCTTGGGTACAGAAGGTTGCGGCGGTGGAAATACGGTTTTGTGGTGCTCCTTTGTTTTCGGGGTATATGGATATATATATAGGAGGAAGAAGTAGGTCGGTGGAGCTACGAGGGGCCCATGAGGGTGGGGGCGCCCAGGGGGATAGGCGCGCCGCCCTGCCTCGTGGCTCCCTCGTTTCTTTCTTGACGTCCACTCCAAGTCCCCTGGATCACGTTTGTTCCAAAAATAACTCTCCCGAAGGTTTCATTCCGTTTGGATTCCGTTTGATATTCTTTTTCTGTGAAACACTGAAATAGGCAAAAAAATAGCAATTTGCACTGGGCATTGGGTTAGTAGGTTAGTCCCAAAAATAATATAAAAGTGTATAAATAAGCCCATTAACATCCAAAACAGATAATATAATAGCATGGAATAATCAAAAATTATAGATACGTTGGAGACATATCAGTAGCCCCAAGGGCCGTATCATTACAATGTGATGAGTCGGGTCTTCAATAAGGCAAGTAAAAAATGATTTTGCATTAGCCCCCAAGTGTCATGGTGCATGCTTGCAGCGACATGGGACTTGTATATTTGTTGTAATCTCAATTTTGAACAATGTAGCCCCTAAGTGTCGCGTCGTAAGCGTGCAGCGACTCGGGACTACTCCTTCCATTATAGAATAAATCATATCCATTGATAAAATAATAGCCATTGCGCTGAAGTGACTTTGAAAACCTCAATCATAATACTGCTTATTGATAACCATAACAAAAAATCCAGCCATGTTGGCTATTCAAGATTTTAATAATATAATCCAATGATTTATAAGCGCATGATTCCAATGGCGCAATCCAAAATATACTGGCGACTTAACATCCAAAACCAGGGCAGGGAGTAATATTCCAGAACTTAGAGCATAGCGCTTCCAAGTATATAAGATCATCATACACTAACGACTTATTGTCCAAAGCCATGCCGGGTTAATAAACACTGGATAATTTCATGTATGAACCATAAGGCATCATAGCCCTCATCGGTTTTTAACCATGTATTAATATGTCACAGGAGAGGAACCTCAAAAATGTTCAAATCAAATAACAAAAAATCAAGGCTTTCATAGGCGGCCAGGCCTAAAAAATCAAGTGCTTTCAAGGGCCGCACATCCACTGAGTTAAACCTTCATACAAACCTTATAAGCCGGACCTCACATAACCAATCGTCGTTTTAACTTTGACAAGTTCAGGGTCTGTATAAGATTGACTTGTCAAAAGTACGGTGGGTCGTTCGAAGATTACCTGGGTGGAGTGGCAGACTTAAAAAGGCAGGATAGCCCGGGTTTTTAGGTGAAAAAACCTGGCTTCCAAGCCTGGCTTTCAAGCCTATTACAAGGGTCATAAAAACTCTTGTCCGTTGAACAAAGAGCCCCCAAGTAACATTTTATTTCAGGCATATAAGCCGGATCAACAAGAGTAATCATAGCTATGCTCGATGAGCAGGAAGCCCCCAAGTGATATATTTCTGAGCTGTGCTCGCCGGGTACCTATGTTTGAGTTGTGCTGTCCAATAAACTCTCTTTGGTCCCTAGTGTGAGGACTTAGTCGTGAGGCCAACGCATCTATGTGGTAGCTTGAGAGGGGTTGATCGGGATGACAGACGTGAAGCGTATTAACACACAAGACAAGGGTTTAGACAGCTTCGGGCCCCGGGAAACATCATCCGGTAATAGCCCTATATGCTATTTGTGGCTAGGTCTCACTATACTCATGAGGGACTCGCCGCATAAGCTGGCTCCCCTTTGTTGTATCTAGCCTTGGCGATTATTTTATGTCCCTCTTGGGGTGCCCTGCCCCTCCTTATATAAGTTGAAAGGGCGGGTTACATGTAGAGTCCTAGTCGGATTAAGACTTAAACTATTCTGACTTATCATCACGGGCTTCTCTCCATGGGCTTCTTAACGTCTTGGGCTTCTTAACATCTCGGGCTTGTTAACCCCAGGCGACTCCGTCTGCCAGGTTATTGTCTGGCTTACCATTATCTGTCGGCTTACCATATGGCTTACCATCTGACTTACCATTATCTGCCGGCTTACCATCTGGCTTATAATCTGGCTCTTAATCTGTTCGCCGGCTTACAATCTGGATTATAACTGTCCGTCGGCTTACCATCTGGCTTATAACTGTCCACCGACTTACCATCTGGCTTACTAATATCTGGCTTATAATCTGTCTTGTCATCAATGAAATACCAAGTCCTGGCCGGGTCATATCTCCGGCCGGGTCATACCGCGGGGTATATCCCCGACAGCCATCATCATCTTGCACCTTTGATCTCCATCTCGAAAGTACCGTCATGATCTCTATCGTCACCAGCATGACACCATGATCTCCATCATCTTGATCTTTATCAATGTGTCGTCACATGGTCATCTCGCCAACTATTACTTTTGCAACTATTGCTATCGCATAGCTATAAAGTAAAGCAAGTATATGGCGCTTGCATCTTATGCAATAAAGAGACAACCATAAGGACCCTGCCAGTTGCCGATAACTTCAACAAAACATGATCATCTCATGCAACAATTTATATCTCATGATATCTTGACCATATCACATCACAACATACCCTGCAAAAACAAGTTAGACGTCCTCTACTTTGTTGTTGCAAGTTTTACGTGGCTGCTACGGGCTTCTAGCAAGAACCGTTCTTACCTACGCATGAAAACCACAACGATTTTTTTGTCAAGTGTGTTGTTTTAACCTTCAACAAGGACCGGGCGTAGTCAAACTCGATTCAACTAAAGTTGGAGAAACAGACACCCACTAGCCACCTGTGTGCGAAGCACGGCGGTAGAACCAGTCTCATGAACGTGGTCATGTAATGTCGATCTGGGCTGCTTCATCCAACAATACCACCGAATCAAAGTATGACATACTGGTAAGCAGTATGACTATTATCGCCCACAACTCTTTGTGTTCTGCAACTGCATATAACATCTACGCATAGACCTGACTCAGATGCCACTTTTGGGGAACGTAGTATTTCAAAAAAATTCCTACGATCACGCAAGATCTATCTAGGAGAAGCATCGCAACGAGCGGGGAGAGTGTGTACACGTACCCTCGTAGACCGAAAGCGGAAGCGTTTAGTAACGCGGTTGATGTACTCGAACGTCTTTGCGATCCAACCGATCCAAGTACCAAACGCACGGCACCTCCGCGATGTGCACACGTTCAACTCGGTGACGTTCCTCGAACTCTTGATCCAGTTGAGGCAGAGCGAGAGTTTTCTCAGCACGACGACATGGTTACGGTGATGATGAAGTTACTGAGGCAAGGCTTCGCCTAAGCACTACGACAATATGACCGAGGTGGAAAACTATGGAGGGGGGAACCACACACGGCTAAGAAAAATCTTGTGTGTCTATGGGGCCCCTCCCCGGTATATAAAGGAGGGGAGGAGGAGGAGAAGGGCCGGCCACGAGGGGCGCGCCCAAAGTGGGGATTCCTACTCCTGGTAGGAGTAGGTTTCCCCCTTTCCTAGTCCAAGTAAGAGAAGAAGGAAAGAGAGGAGAGGGAGAAGGAAAGAGGGGGGCGCTGCCCCCTCCCTAGTCCAATTCGTACCAGCCCATGGGTGGGTGCATGGTCTCCCCTTGTCGCCCTTCTCTTCTTTCCACTAAGGCCCATGAAGGCCCAATACTTCCCCCGGCGAATTTCCGTAACTCTCCAGTACTCCGATCCCTTGGCGAATTTACGGTCTGAATGATGAAGCTATTGTGGTGATCAAGGTGTTTGGACTAGAGTACTTGAGAGAAACAACTTCCAAAGACACCCCACGGCTCATGGAACTTTCAGAAGCAAGAGGTTGGCCAGATATGCTCTGATCTCTGGATTGCATGCACGGGCAATGGAAGAATTGCTTATATGCACTACAATGGCAATATCAGGGCCAATGCAAAGAAGCCCACCATCATTTTTGAAGCACTTGCATCACAAGACTTCTGGATTTGGCACTCTTTCTTTGGGATGTCCGGTCTCACAATGATATCAACATGCTGCAGTGGCATGGGCAGAGCTACATGGTACTTGGGTGTACAAATGTACACCCATCATTTTGCCAAAAAAACATTAAGTATTCACATGTACAAAATAATATGCATCATATAAATTAGAAAACATGAGTAAATCTATAAATTAGGGACTTTGAACACCCATTATATGAATGTTAGCTCCGCCACTGTGCAGCGGTCCCCATTGTTTGCGATGTTCTATGCGAAAGAAACTCCTCTATGCAACTATAACATGAATGGTCATGACTGCAACATGGGCTATTATCTTTGTGATGGTATTTATCCTTCACGGAAGGCCTTTGTCAAGATCATATCTGATCCAAGGGGTGAGAAAAAATCTCACTTTTCCCGGCAAGGAGTTAGAAAGGACCTTGAGACGGCATTTGGAGAGCTCCAAACCATTTTTGTAGTTGTGTTGAGGACCTGTAAAAATATCGGATCCAGAGACATTGTGTGTGCGTGGGAGGGGCCGGGGGGTGATGACAGCCTGTGTGTGATTATGCACAACATGATTGTGGAGGATGAGGGTGATGGAGTTTGTCACGGTATGGAATTTGAGCGCATGAGTGATCCTCTCCGACTTGCAGAACAGAATCTGACAACGTTTGAGGATTTTAGCCAAATGTATCAATAGATTCTCCATGTAGCAACTCATGAGCAACTTCAACAGATCTAGTTGAGCATTTGTGGACACTTCGAGGGAAGAACTAACAAATGTATCCGCATAAGTTGAATTCAAGTTTAAACTATTTTATCAGAAAACTTCATGTTTAGATATTCCCTCCCTCCCAAAATAAGTAACTCAACTTTGTCCTAACTTTGATACAAACTTAGTACATAGTTGAGTCACTTATTTTAGGACGGAGTGATTAATGTTTATATTTGAATTGTTATTGCATTGGGATCTTTGCACAACATGATTATGGTGAATTTATTTTTAATCTATACCTATACCAATATAAAAAGACACAAAGGGACAAATCCAATAATCGGAACCATCAAACAATGTCAAGCCAACGACCTACATTTCTCCAATGGTGAGCCTTCAACATGTTTCTCATGCAATTAATACCATACCAAAAATCATCGTCTACGTTAATCACACAATAACTGCATAATTGATATCCTACCTATTATCAATGTACGATCAATTTCCTTCCTAATATCAACGTGCATTGCATGTACGTATTTACTAGTTATTTTAAGTGCTCTGGGTATAGGAAAAAAACAGAGACAAATATTTCATGCATAGGGTTGGATGACTGTCACCTATCTGCTGTCCACGAACATGTCCAGACATATCCACGGATATTTGGAGTGTCCATTTCATGGCATTAGAGATGCCCTCAAGAGGCTATTTATGCAAGAATTAAGCTTTCCTATTAACCTTTTTTGTCATCATACAACTATTTTTTTCCGCAAACATAGTTGTGGTAACATTCACGATGAAAATTGTGTGCCAAAATCACCAATTTATCAATAAATGCATTAAGTTTGCGCGTATTACTGTCTCCGTTCTAGACAGGTGACACAAATGTGTAATAATTTTTTTCTTACATTGAAAACTTATTAAGGAAAACACTATTTAAACTGGTTAAGGTGAAAAATAGAAGCAGGATCCTGATAAGTGCCGCACGTGTGGGCTGAAGGATGTCAGATCACACGCCCTTCTAGCCACCCATTGTGACACGTCAGCCTTTTTATCTTTTTCACACATGCATATATACAAGCAGAGAAGAAAACCGATGATGTCAACGAGAATCTTTGAGTTTTTCAAACTTAAAAATGTTTTATCTCTTAAATGAAAAATCCGATTGAAAATCCATTTTCAACATTAAATCCGTCGCGGCGAGAACTTCAAAACTAGATCACATATCTATATATTTCGACGACATTTTTTTGGCGATCAAAAGTTCCCATGTCTATTGCACATAAATTGCCATGATGTTTACACTCAAGTTGACATGATATGTTGCAACTACATTTTCTTCAAGTTTAAAGTAAATTTTGACATGTTATGAAAAAAGAAATTAAACTTGCCATGGTGAATACTAAAATTTGACATGATCCAGGAAATAATTTTGACATGGTTCACAATTAAAAAGAAAATCCGCCATCGGTTACTTTAAAAATGCATGGTCAATGATCCAAATTTACCATGAACTAGAAACTAAAATTGCCATGATGAATTACTTAATTTTCCATGATACATGCACAAAAATTTGCCATGGTTCATACAAAAAATAATTTTCATGGTCAAATACTATAATCGCCATGGTCAAAATACTAAAATCACCATGATTTGTAAATTAAAATTGCCATCATGAATTACTAAAAATTGCCATGATCCATGAATTAAATTTGTTGTGGTTAATTAGTAAAAATTTCCATGGTCAATTAATAGAAAAATCGTGAAAAGTAGTTGAAATACAATGGTATTTTCAAATCTAGAAGAAAAAAATAGATGAAACATATCATGGCAACTTTAGTGTAAACACTATGGCAACTTCAGTGTAACATCATGGAAACTTTTGGCCCCAAAAAAGTCGTCGAAACATATCAATATGCAATCTAGTTTTGAAGATCTCGCCGAGACGGATTCAATGATGAAAACGGATTTTTAATTGAATTTTTTATTTAAGAGATAAACCATTTTTAAGTCTAAAAAACCAAAAAGATTTCGCTGATGTCATCTATTTGATGTGGCAAAATGAATGATAATGGGAGTGTTTGGACCATGTTGTTTCATGCCACATGCGTGGCAATTATCATTTGGGTAGAAATAATGTTTTCACGAAGTCAACCAAGTGAAACACACCATTAGTTACGAAACTCATCAAAGATGTGTGGATTGGCCACACATCTCAAGTTTGGGTTGCAAAGCACGTATTCCATGTGTTGATTGGCCACACATCTAGTAAAATATGATGTAGTGATTACATAACTTTGTTTTATGAGCATCTTAATCGCTTTCTGACCCCACAGATGAAATGACGCTAATGTGGCGTGTTGACTAGGTAAAGGAGATCATTTTGGCACAGAACATTCTCATGTACAATAATCAGTGAGTATACCGCATTGCTGGAAACGAGTATTTTACAAAAAAGACCCTTACATAATCTATTTAAGATTCTTTTCACACACATTGTGATTCGAGTTAAAATTCCCCAATCCGATATAGGGCACATACAATGATGATATCTTAACGATGCCACATACAATAATTAGTGAGGTAAAAAACATTGCATTCTCTTGCCTAAGAAATGGCCTCTTAATAAGAAAGCTTTAAAAAATAAAGACACCAAAGGGCGTCTGATAAAAAACAAAACAAAAAACAAAAGTCAGTACAATGGATAGACAACTCGGCACGGATGGACCAGAAAAACTAAATTACATTGAAAATGATACTAGACTTGTTCTTCCTTAGTTGTATGCCGCCCGCTAAAGATTGAAAATTTGACTTAACCAACACTAAAGGAAAGGGACACCTGCTGACGCACTTGTCATACCAGGCTTTCAAGACTGCAATAGCTACTCGCCCCCTGAGACGAGATCTATAAATCACCGAAGCATGCATCACCCCAGATAGTACATGCTTGCAATCGATCACCACCATTCAGAGGGTTGGAGAAACTGAACCATGCCACCGAACAACATGAAAGAAGGTGTCAAAGCCGCCGCACCAATAGACATCCAATAGCTCTCGCTGAAAGACACACCAACTGCCAAGATCGAAAGAGAACCAACAGATGTGGGGAGACAAACTCTCACAAGCATCTTCCTCAACGCCGAATTGGACATTGTCGATGTAGGAAGCTACCAAAGAGACATTAATTCAACACACCATCGCCGCGACCACCTCGTCGATATCACTAGAGAAACAAAAATCTAAGGAAAAGAAAATGAAACGGACGGGTCCCCACTCCCGTCTATGTGGTAGCCGGACAGGAAAGAGGGGGAGGACTGAGGCGCTAGCCTGTGGGGAAGTTGTGACATCACCGACTAGGGTTGCGAGTTATGAGCAGCAACCGGCGAGTTTGTCATGCTTTTCGTAGTCTCTACTACTATTAAACAAGCAAACATATTCTTTTCTAAGCACACCCGAAAACACGTACACAGAACTACCGAGAGAAAATATCACCACACGATCTGGCCCACCTAATTAGATCTAACCGTCAACATAAAACTTAACCCTCACCTGTGTACGTCTAGCAATTCACGAGGGCGGACGAAACTCTGCCATATCTATCGAACGCTTGTAGTCCGCGGCCAAAAAAATAGGCACAATTGACGTGTCCTCCCCTGCCGTGGACGTTGCCGCCGGCGATTGTGACGGCCACGAGAATCCCCTGTGTCGGCGTCCCTGGCGGCTGCACTCGTCGAGCCATCCTCGGGATCATCCGCGGGTCCTCTCCCTTGGGCTCTCCGAGACCTAGCACCCATTCCCTTATTTCACCTCCCGTCGAGGAAGACCGGTAAGAGTAGGCAGGGGGAGATGGGAATGGGAGGTCGGTCCTGTGGTACGCGGTGAGGGACGAGGCACCGCTGCGGCAGGAGAAGAAAGCGCGGGCGGGAGCTGACGCCCGCGGAGCGCCTGCTCGACCTCGTCGAGCTGAAGCGGCTGCGGCGGGCGGGATGGGGGACGGGTCGGTGCGGGCCAAGAAGTCCGGGGTGACGACAAGGTGATGAAGGGCGTGTGCAGGGTGTGATCCGGCTGCCAGGATCTCGCTACCGTCTGGGTCGTCGGGCCGCAATGTGGGGTGACGGAAGCCACGACAAACCCGCAGCAGCCGGTGGTGGCCGCCTCCGGTGGGCGGCACACGAGGCCTCCTAGCCGGCGTCGCAGTCGGCAAGCAAGCCTGAGAAGTGGCGTGGTGGAGCGGCCCCTGGGTTGCAGTCATCAATAATAAAGGTATGTTCTCTGCCCATATCTCTATTGTATGCGCATCCTCAAGAAGTACCCCAACTCTCACCTCGACACCGTGAAACTCAACAAGATGTTCGTGGCCATGCTCCGCAGCAAGTAGCTTCGGTGATTGACTCATATGTCATATCTCCCTCTATATCAGTTGACATGATTCTGCATCCAGTGTAGCATTATTTTCAAGATCTGATTTCTGAACACCTCTTGTTGTAATACAGGGCCTCCCTTAGCTGGTATAATGTGAGGTACAAGGCTGAGGAGATTTTCAAGGATTTGATGGCCAAGACTCCCAAGTTCAATGACCTGCTGCGGTTGCCCAATCACCGAGACAGGCCCCACCGCATTCTCCCCATAGGATCCTGGTATGTTCTTCGTACTTCAAATTCTCACTCATGTTCTGAATCCTTGACAATCTAAGTCATCACACCTTGCTCCATTTCAACAAGTATGTGATTGATCTTCAGTTCCAGTTAGAATTGATGTATCTATACTCTTTATAATTGATGTAATCAAATTGGTTGCTTCAAATTTTGTTCGGGTATGTGCTTTCACTGATTACCTTAATGCCAGTAATTCATGATTTTCGCTTCATATATGAAATGATTTGGCTGCTCTTGTTTAATATCCTTCAGTACACCTGTAAGTTCTATAGCAAATGGTTGTAAGCAGTCTCGGTTCGACTAACAATATTGATAGATACCAAATAGTGCTACCAATCATCAATGTCAACTATCCCAACTCTATATTAGTTCTAGCAAATAATCTGATAGAAAATAATCGATTTCAGAAAAAATCTGCAAAACTTGTAAGTTTACACAATTCTATTGTTTTAATCTTTGCACTAAGAATTTCCATGCCTATATTTTTATAGGTATTCTTAGCAATTCGGATTGTACACTGAAATTTAGGTGCTTTTGGAGAGCTTACTGTACAATAAAATTATCTACCTTGCAACATCATTTATACTTCATGTTTGGGGTTCTATTCATGAGCACTAGGCACTTCCCGACACTGCCACAATTATTCTAGAACCTCTTTAAATTTGCAATTGTCATCAGACCATGTCACGTGTCCAGTACAGGTTTTCCAGTCAACTATTCAGATTATTGACTTTGAACGATATTTTCAGTCCTACTGAGTTTGCAAAGGACGCGCCAGGCCAAGATTAATTACAATTTTTGTAAATTACATCGATTTATTCATGTACCTGCTCCTTAAATTATAGTGATTCAATCATAGAAATTTCAGGTCTTTCTTCGAGTGTCCGGAAAAATGATTCAACGCGCGTTTGCCAGAAACTGTAGAAACACGTGTTGAGCATGTCAGTCTATGCATGGGCAGGAGTGAACCTGTAGATTATGCTGGAGACAGTATCCAAAAAAATTCTTCGAGATGGCGTTGCTGCTGCTGCTGCTCCAGTGCTCCTTCTATGGGCAAAGTGGAGGCTGCAGTTCGAGGACTTCAAGGAGGAAAGGAAGACATGATTGCTTCTTGGAGAGGTGAGTTGTTTCCTTGCAGAAAAAAAAAATCTTTAGAGTTGTTTGACTGAACCTTTTCCACTGTCATTGTTATGTTGAAATAAAAAAACTTGCATGAATTGTTATTGGTCACTCAATGCCGGAGCCGTTGTTGGTTAATTAGAAATTGGATTGTACTCCAAGAGTCCATAAGATGTCATTTCCATATGTGGTAGCTAATTTCAGAACTTGGCAACATTTTTCTAAATATAGGGCTGGGCAGTATGAGCCAACCACAGGGGAGGATATTTCAAGAGAATAAACTGATTGTAGTTGCCGAATTGGTATTAGTAAGTTGCTGTTCCAACTTCCTAGAGAACCACAGGGGTTCTTTTCTAAAAATGCCTCTAATGCGTAATTCATCTAAGGAGTGTTTTAGTGTTGTGATTCAGCCCTCCTGCAAGCGGTCATTTTGGAGCTTTCCATTGCCTCCGGCGAATGTCATCTCCCAGCTTGTGGCCTTGCCCCCAAGTTTTTTCTTACTGTAGTACGCCGCAAATGATTTTCTATTGGTTATTTTAACTGATCACAACACTCCAAATAGAAAGCGTGATAATAAGATTGCCCCTTTTGTGTTTTCTACAAAAAGTAGCCTCCATGCTTCTCAAATCTGGGTGTTGTTTTCTCCAGAGGCTTTCATTTACAGAGAAGCACATCAATGGAGAAAAAAGGTGTGGTGAAAGGCAATCTGTTTCAGGTACATACTCTGTACTGATTAAAACATACGAGCAAGGTTGCCAAAATGATATTCTATCTCAAAATGTTTTCTAAAACCTGACCTCATAAATTTTGTTGTCTTATTCATATTTGTTCTCCACCGCTTTTTGTCCATAGCTTTTGGTCTCATTCTCTTCATTATGTTGGGATTTTACAAGCATTGAGCAGTCACATGGCAAGTATAAGGGACATCCTCACTGCAACAGAGAGGTTGAAATAAGAAGTTGAGGTGATCAATCAAGGCAATAAATTGTATCATATTCTTCTGAATGAAGAGGTACCTATCCCCACTGTTTCAAAATCGAATATCGGAATGGTGCTTTGGTTTTTTACTCTTATTTGTTGCAGCGCATCGCGACGATGACGAGCACTTGTGTTTTTGACATGCTGCACGTCTGTTTTTGTCGACCTTTGATTCATGTATATATGTAAATTCTATGGAAATGTATCATATGAAATGTGAATTCATAACTCTATGGTTGATGTAATCTTTATTATGTATATTCTCAGTAATGAAATACATATTAATATGAAATTATTTTTTCATTCATTTCTTATTTTTCCTAACGGTTATAACATACTAGGATATATCACTCCCTGCGTTGCCAAACCGTTTTTTTAGACACTAATTTGCCAAAACTGACACCCACATAACCATTGCTCATGTTTGAACTATGAAGTCATCACTTAAATATCCCACTAAGTTTTTTTGCATGGTTTGACGTGCATTGCACGTGCACAATTACTAGTACTCCCTCCTTCCATCTATATAGGGCCTAATGCGTTTCTTAAGACCGCCTTTGACTATTGAAAAGATTAATAGTACATGACATGCATAATGTGAAAATTATATCATTGAAAGCTCCTTTCACACATGAATTTGACGGTGTGTTTTGTGTAAGTTGCATGTCATATATTATTGCTCTAACATTTGGTCAAAGTTAGCCTTGAAAAATGCATTAGGCCTTATATAGATGAAAGGAGGGAGTAGCAACCAGTCACCGCTCTTAACAAGAAAGATTGACATTTATCTTTGTTGTACGGGATTCTTCCTTGTATTCACAATTTTTTAATTTTTACTTTTATTCTATCACCCCATAATTTCTTTAAGACCTCGTAACATTAAATGCCAGAGATATCAATACTACATTATATAACAAGTTCCCTTTCTATTCCATTCCTAACATGGGGAGGTTCCTTTATTTTACTATTTGTTTCCGTTATCTGATGGTAGTGAAAAAGAAAATATAACAAGTTTTATTGCATTCTCTAGTTGGCGTGGAACTACATAAAAGAAGAATTCCTATGATCGCCTTATTTTACCAACCATTCTACGTGGCTAAATAAGTCTCATAGTATATTCCTACAGCTTCACACTGATGATGTGCTCGGAGGCTGCTGACCCCGCATCCACCGTCATGGTGTGGGACACGGCCGTCGTCTGCGAAGGGTGGTCCACCGTTAACTTGTAATCGCCGTGGGCGAGGTCGAGCTCGAGCATTCCATTCGCGTCGGTGGCGGCGGACGTCTTGTGCGTCTTCCACTCGGCGATGAGCTTGTCGACGAGGTCGCCGACGGGTAGGTTCTTGAAGCTGTTGTCGGTGAGGCACATGACGTAGCATCCGTAGGGGTGCCACGCGGCCCACATGACGATGCCCTGCACGCCCGGGTGGCCGTAGGCTTCCCTTAGCACCTGCTCGAGGAACTTGACCTGGTTGGGGCCCTTGACGACGTCGACCTCGGTCATCCACATGGGCAGCTTGAGCTGCGCGAGCGTGTCGAGGGCGCCCCTGACGTAGGGGAGGTTGGGCGTGGTGAAGTGGCTCTCGAGCCCGACACCGAACTTGAAGCCGGCGTTGCCAGGGTAGCCCTGAATGAGCTTCATCTTGGCGACGTACTTGGTGGGCGTGCCGTTGGGGTCCATGGGCTGCTCCAGCGTGTTGAACTCGTTCATGAAGAGGACGGCGGTGTGGTCGATCTGGCCGACCTGCTGGTAGATCATGGGCGACGCGCTGGGGCCGAGCTTGGTCTCGAAGAAGTTGAAGTGCAGGTTCTCGTTCACCACGTCCCAGTGGATGAGCTTCCCGGCGTAGCGCGACACCACGTTCTTGAGCCGCTTCTGCATGGCCGCCTTGAGCTGGTTCAGGTTCATCGGCATCACCCACTTGAGCTGCGAGCTCTGGTCGTCCCAGAACACGTTGTGCCCGCGCACCTTGACGCCGTACTTCTGGGCCAGCGCCAGCATGGCGTCCGGGGTGCGGTAGTCCTCCTGGTTCTGGACCCACTCCGTGCCGTACCACTTCATCTCGTTCTCCATGGTGGCCACCGTGAAGCGCGAGAAGAACCACTTCTCGTACGCCGGGTTGCCCAGGATCTCCTTGGTCATCGCGTTGCCGAACGGGAACCCGGCGCGGAGTTGCTGGATGCTCACGTTGGCGTTCGCCATCGGCTGCCCGTCGGGGCCCCTGGCGACGATCTTCACCGTGCTCCGGCGGGCCTTGTTGGCGGACTGGCGAGCGTGGGCGTTCCATTCCTCGAAAGAGAAGGGCTGCAGGGAGACGCTGTCCACCCAGATGTCCACCGGAGCGTCACTCTCGAAGAAGACCTCGCCTTGCCCGTAGTGATAGGCGCGCGCGGTCATGCCGCCCTTGAGCATGGTCCAGCAGCCGGACTGGGCGTCGATGGCGCCGGCGGTGATGTTCTCGCCGTTGGGGGCCTTGACCACCGCACGCACGTGGGCCGTGCCGGCCGACACCCGCAGCCATGCTGCACACGCGGAACACCAAGATGAACTTGGTCACATGCACTGCATCATGCACACCTACGTACGTTACGTACATTCGGTATGGAATGTATATATATACCTGATAGCGAGTAGTGAGTGTCGCCCTTCATCTGGATTTTCTGGTAGACGCTGTGGGACGGCGAGGCGGCCACGGCGCCGGTGCCCAACGGCAGTGGCGTAGCTAGGGGGTGGCCAGGGTGGTCCATGGACCACCCTGGAATTTCCCCATAGTGTATTAAAAATATATTTCTTTGAAAATAAATAAACTTATGTAAATATTTCTATTGGTGGACCACCCTGACTTATTGGGCTGGCTACGCCACTGCCCAACGGGGAGCTGCTCGCGCCCTGCACCACGGCGAACTTGTTGCCGGAGGCCGACTTTCTGACGCCGGCCTTGATGTCCCGGCGCGTCGACCACCCCATCAGGCCGTTGTTGAACTCGCCGTTCTGGATGATGCCGCCTTTGTAGAGGGGCTTCATCGGATCACCCAGGCACTGAAACCACAACGACATGCTTGTAAACGAATTATGAAAACTGATGGTTGTTTCTTTGTCACACAACAATATCGATCTAACTATAGATTTCGTTTTTGGAGGCTGCATGCATGCATGCACAGATCAAGATCGAGACAAACAACACCAGAAAGACTCAACAGGAACGCCGTGACTTGCCTCGATACTAGCCGTATGATCATATTCCACAGACTGGACAATGCACCCTGCATCAACACAGACACACGTCAGCGAGGTGACCGTGCGTTTCATGCCCATATTCACGTTAATTAACGTACGGGCACATAAAATTAATCACCATCAAGGCATCAACTGACCTTGGAGCAGCGAGATCCATAGCAAAGAGAGCACCAGTTTCTCGACGAAATTCCTCATTGTCACTCCCTCTCAGTTACTCGTACTGACTGAGATGCGTTAGTGAATGGACAGATGGAGGTAAATATCCCACATATATAAGCACGCACTGCAGAGTAACCGGTGAATTTGTCAGTTTCACTTGACTCGGCACTACTCAGCGACAGATACGGTGTAACGAAGAGGCAGTTCAGAATGTGCGGATGCCATATCAAGTTCCCAAAGAGTGTTACAGACTGTGTCCTCGTTGCATGCGTCGCCCCAGCCACTCGTGTTGGAGCTCCTCCAGCAGAGCTGTCGTGTGTGGATAATCACCGTAAATAACCGCCGGTGTAATATTTTGACCCCCAAAATCAATCGAGCAGAGTCGTTACGAGCTCCATCGTCATGTTTTTGGAGATCACTCTAAACCGAGCCTGCACGCCTCCATATTTGAAGGGTGTTTTTGGAGCACACTTCATCCTGAAAAAGGTTTGGCCCGACCGACATTTCCCCACTCTTCTTTCATCGTGTGACGCCTCCTCCCTCCCTCGTCATAGCGTCGTCTTTAGCACCCGCAGTCCCCGCCGACAACACCATGGACTCTATCCCGACTCCCATGTCACATTCCTCTGGTTTGAAGCCGGTTCCCGCGACTTCCCTGCCTACACATCACCTCCCGCTCTCCGCTGGCCCAACATTAGTGCAGAAATGCCACCAGACTGACTTCATAAGTGATGCGTCAATTTCAATCCATGTCAATGCGGTTTTTTTCGAAATAGTGATGGTGTGGGTATATTTGGTAGGTTACTGGTGGCGTGGCTGCATTTTCACACGACACAAGTGTGTGACACCAAGTGTCCGGCACAAGTTAATGGTGACGAGGCACAAGTCTGCACGCCACTGGTATTGTCACTAGTGCTGACGTGTGCCTTCTCCACATGCATTGCAATGTGTCCCATCGAAGA
This sequence comes from Triticum aestivum, assembly GCF_018294505.1. Classification (NCBI taxonomy): domain Eukaryota; kingdom Viridiplantae; phylum Streptophyta; class Magnoliopsida; order Poales; family Poaceae; genus Triticum; species Triticum aestivum. The sequence goes on along the minus strand of NC_057806.1, from coordinate 391,029,212 downwards.
ACCGGGGTAAGAAGGCGGCTGCGACGGGCAGCATCCCTTCCGCTCACCCCTTCGTCTTGGTGGCGGGTGAAACTCAGATGTCTACCCAACTCCAATACATTCATAGATTTTCCTAGTTGGTAAAGAAAACCTCTTACCTGTCTTTTCTTTCGATAGGTTCATTTGAATGTAGTTTGGCAGTGAAATAATGGTGGATCTTTGTGTGTAGTGATGCTTTTGTGCATTTGGGAGCACGGTCAAGAACAAATCATTCTTAAATAGTATGGTGGATGATTTGGTTGTGGCCAATGATTTTGATCTTGTTGGTGAGTCGGTCCTGCAGTTTGAGCAATTGAATAAGGAGGACAAATATGACGAATTGGATCAATCTCATTTCTCCGGTTCTTCGAGGAAGAAAGGAATTCAGATCGTAAACTACACCAGGAGTGAGGATGCTGCTCCTTTGAGGGCATGGCAGGATATTACTCTCGATGCGATCCATCAGAAAGATCAAACGAGTGCATACTATTGGAGGCGCATCGAGTAGGGTTCCATCATAACCTTGGCTTAAATCCAACCAAACTCTTTAATTCAAGAGATGTGCAACCATTGGGATGGTTATTTGGAACAAGTGAGGAACCCTCCTAGAGGTGTCACCAGTGACCAATATAAGAACACTCCTGTTATTTTTTAGAAAAAAGTATACTTTTCATCCCTCAATTCTTCTTGAAGTCTAGATTTGGTCCCTTAACTCCAAAACCGGACAACTTGCACCCTTAACTACTGAAACCGGACAAGATTCATCCCTGGTCACAGTTTTGACCGGTTTTGGTGTTGTCACGCCCCGGTTTTGACCGTGCCGACTCAAATCCGCGTACATTTTCTAATTCCGCTTAATGTTTTCAAATTCGGGTACTTTTTCAAATACGTGAACTTTTAAAAAATTGTGTACTTTTTCCAAATCCGCGTACTTTTTCAAGTACACATATTTTTTTAATCCACGTACTTTTTTAAAGTTCATGTGGTTTTTTCAAATTCATGTAATTTTTTAAAATTGACGTACTTATTCATATTCGCGTACATTTTTTTGGATTTGAAAATTTTATGCGAACTTGAAAACGTACGCGGATTTGAATTTCTTTCACGCAAAATAGAAAAAAATGTGTGGAGTTGAAAAATTATGTCAACTTGAAACAACTATCTGAATTTCAAACAAAGTTCATGGATTGGAAAAGGAACATGGATTAAAAAACTACACCAACTTTACAAAGTATGCGGATTTGAAACAAGTACGTGAATTTCAAAAACACTTCATAGATTTGAAAAAAAAACTTGGATTTGATAAAATTACACGAACTTGAAAAAATACACTGATTTGAAAAAAGTACACAAATTTCAAAAAGTTCATGGATATGAAAAAATTAGACGAATTTGAGTCAGCACCGGTCAAAACCGGGGTCAGTCAGCACTAAAACCGGTCAAAATCGAGAGCAGGGACGAACCTTGTCCGGTTTCGTTAGTTGGGGTGCAAGTTGTTCGGTTTCGGAGTTGAGGGACCAAATCTAGACTTCACCCAAAGTTGAGGGACGAAAAGTATACTTTTCTCTATTTTTTATTATTGTAACCTTAAGCATTTTCAATATTGCTCCTCCACATTGTTGGAGAGTACTCGATGTCAATGAGAAGTGAAAAATGAGGAATGAGGAGGCTCCTTCAAAACATGAGAGGTCGTGAAACATTTCCTCTTTGGTATTGGGTGACAGCGAGGAAGATGATGGTGATGGAGAGGATAGGGTGGCTAGAAGTCCCACACCGGTGTCTAGCGTGGAGTGGCATGACGGAAAGGAAGTGGTCAAAGAAGATGCCCAAGAAACAAGGAGAGGTGCAGGTGTTAAAAAATAAGATTGATGAGTTGATCAATTAAAGGAATCAGTACATGGAGAGGAGGAAACAAGAAAAGTTGGAGATAGAGAAGAGTAAGCTTCAAAAGAAGAGGCCAAGGTTGAAAGCTATGCATGAAACTGTAAGCCCATGGAAGAAATGATGGCACGTAGGCTTCAACTTGAGGAGAATCATTTTGTTTTTGCAAGAGTAGAATCGGTTGATGCAAGAGAAGGTGTATGAGGAAAACCGGTTGATGATGTTTGATCCCACTACCATGAATCCAACATCAAGATCATTTTTGTAGGTAATACAAGTGGCGATCATGCGTTTTAGGACGACATGGAGCGCCCAACATATTTGAGGAGGAGCAGACGACATGTGATTTGTATATATCGGTTGAATGTATGCATGATGCTTTGTCTCTTTTTTCATGCAGCTTAGTTGCTTACGGAATAATACAAAACGTTCCACCCAAATCAAAATGTGTGAACAAAAAGATCGTTTCATCGAAACATGTGAACGAAAGAAGAAAATGAGATATGACGACTATGTGCTTGTGCGCCTTGGCCACAGTGCCGGCCGGCGATGGACACGCAGCAGCACAGTGAAGCAACAGAATTGCCTACACCGATATTTGGGTGGGCCAGTTCAACAACCTGAGCAACTCAACTGAAACCGGAACAGAGAAACAGAAGGGTCACATAATACAGGAACAAAACTTGGCACATAACAGAATGCTAACAATTGGCCGAAACTGAACCAAGGTGCCTGCCATGTAAACTGGAGAAGCATCCATTCATCTATTCCAACAGAATAGAACCCATGTCCATGTGATGATAACAGCAGGAATTCGTAACTAGCATCCCTTAAGCACGGCATCACCATCAAGAGTATTTAGGGGATCATCAACAGAACCCATGATGCAACAGGAATCCATAGTACTATTCAGCTAGAGTACGCATTTAGGGTGTTTAAAACCCAGCAGCAGCAGCAGGAACTTAAAAGGTACTACGGGTAACCAGAAGCTACTATGGTATCAATCAAGAAGCTAATATAAGGAGACGGTAGGGTAAATTCAGCTGGTGCGTGTCACTTGGGTATCCCTTTCTCTTGCTGGCCAGTGCAGTGCTTCATGGGTCCCTGGGTTTCAGCTTCTTCTTGGTCCTCGTCTGAAAATATAGCGTGTTGAAACAGAGTTAAGTTGGCAGCTACAAGTGATTCAAATCTCTAGGAGTGGGTTATCAATCCATTGCACACACTGCTGCGGAATCGGGAGATCGACGATCGATTCAGCACAGTAGAATATGGAGAGCAGTACACAGCACAAATATAACTGAAGAAGACATGATAACATATACAGAGCTGTACTAGTTACCTCTGTCAGCGTCAGATTGATGCAAAACACAAGTGAGCTGACTTGGCACATTGACTTTTTGAAACAAACATCATTGAATTCTGTGTGTTAAGGATAAATACTTAGAGAAGGTGTTTGATGCTACAATAACTGAAGCCACATAGCACAGGACAGTATTATGGTGACCAAGGCCAAGAGATATTAACAATGATAGCGTCATATTGTCTAGAATGATACACACTGTAGTATAGTTAGCTCCATTATGTGTCTAAAATGGTACAGTAGTACTACCTTAGAATAACTGCACCATGAATAAATATGGATGATGAAAAACAGAATATGCTCGATGCTATATGGTGACTTAAGGCATGACAAAACGAAGAACATGCATGGACAGTATCCATCAGGTCAAATAAACAAGTGACTCCAACAAATAGGATTAAAGTTGGCATCTACTGTACAAGTAATTGAAATCTCTACGAGCGGGGTATCACTCAATTGCACACACTGCTGCAGAATCGGGAGGTCGATGATTCAGCAGAGCAGAAAATGAAGAGCAGTTCACAGCACAAATATAACTTAAGGAGGCATAACATAAACAAAGCTGTAGTAGTAAGCGCCCTTAGCATCTAGAATTCTAGATTGATGCAAAACACTAGTGATCTGACTTGGCATATTTACTCTGAAACAGGCATCATGAGATTGCTTATATTGACATACACACAAGGTGTTTGATGCTACAATGAGTCAATGACTAGAGCCAAATAGCATGGACAGGACTATATTTATGGTGACTTAAGGCCAAAAACATGAACGACGATAGCATAGTAAGCTCCATATTACTTCTAAATTGATACATAAGTGCCTTCCAATAACTCTGAAACAAGCATCATAACAAAACACCGTGATGAAAAACACAATATGTTCGACACACTATGTATATATGCTGACTGAGGTATGACGAAACCAAGAACAAGCATGGACAGCATGTATAAAGGACACTAAGGCCAAGCATGAAAGGTGATAGCACAATAATCGATCGCAGTTAAGGCTCACCTCGTTGCAGTGGCCACATTTCTTCTTGCGGCAGTTGGCAGACCTGAGGGGAAGGCGTGCATAGCACCTGCAAAACAAAATTTCTGTGATGTTAGGGCATGTCTACATTGTCATTGCAGTGATTGCACACAAAATTGCTTCTCAACGATTATCTTCTTATGCAAAATATGACAAGGAAATGTTTAAGAGTGGTCATATGCCACTGCTAATTAGTTGGCAACTACAACAAACAAGCACATCAGAGATAGCTCATAGCAACCACACCTTCAAACAGCACATGCATGTACTTGAGGGCGAGCTGAAGGAGGTTGGGCTCGATTGGTGGGTAGGTTCCCCCCTTACCGGTGCCGCCCCTGCCGCCGTGGAGGCGGAGCACGAGGTGAAGCGTGGACTCCTTCTGGATGTTGTAGTCCGCCAGCGTGTGGCCTTCTTCCAGCTGCTTCCCTGCGAAGATGAGGCGCTGCTGATCCGGCGGCACATCTGCAGTTAATTACAGCAGTCCATCAGGCGGGAGACCAGTAATTAGAGAACGACCAACACTAATTTAAGATCAACAGCAGTTAGATTTGGTATCCAAATCGAGAGTTCAAATTTGAAATGCGTCGTCGCTAGCAGGTTGCTGAAGAAAGCAGACGGTCCCATCACTTATTAGGAAACTCATAAACGCAAGCCGATCTAACTCTACCCGCGGGACTCGTCTCGGGTCATGTCTATTGATGTGAAGCTAGCTTGAGTACTTAACGCGACGGATCGCCCAGATCGCGCGCTCTGCTCTGTTCCCAACCAATATGAACAGCGACAGGAAGCAAGCACTACTCGGCAATCTACCAATCGAACACGCAAAAACGCAGAGAAATGTTCCTAGCATCGCCTGGATTTGATGCGCGGAAGGGTAAACCGAAAACGAAGAGTAAAACAAGCGCCTCCACAGGCCGATCGGAACAAACAGACGCAAGGGAGAGGGCATCCCGACGGCGAGCAAGCGACTGGAGCAAACGCAGAGGAATGTTTCGAGCTAGCATCTCTCGGATTCGATCGGAAACAGGCATGTGTAAACAGAAAACGAGGATTGAAACAAGCGCCTCCAATTCCGAGGTCCGACCGACACTAGAACAGGAGCGCAACAGATGCAAGCAACAGGGCCGCCGGGCGGCGAGCAGAAGGGGCAAAGGGTCGTAGGCGAGCGCGCACACCAATGCGGCACAGAGATGAGAGGCGGGGAGATGTTTCGCTACCTTCCTTGTCGTGGATCCTGGCCTTGACGTCGGCGATGTCGTGGCCGCCCTCGACCTCGAGCGTGATCGTCTTCCCCGACGGCGTCTTGACGAAGATCTGCATCTTCGCGGGTCGCCGGAGTGCAGCGTGGGTGGCGGTGGCGGTGGTGTGTGGTGGTGTGGAGTTGGATGGACAGCGCCGCGGACTTGGCGCACCTTATATAGAGCGGAGCGGAGCGTGTGAGGGGGAGGGAGGGGGGCTTGGACTTGAGTTGACGCGTCCGCTACGAAACCCTCGGAGCCCGAAGCGTGGATGGATAGGCCCGAATGGAGTGCGAGTGTGGAATCGCTAAGCCCTGCAGGGCCCGGCCCGGCCCGGGGATTTTGGTCACTGACTGGTGGACCGTACCGGTGGTGCCGTGCCGAGAAAGTTCGATGGTTTCACTCTCTGGGAAAGGTTGTTTTCCTTTAAAAAATTGACAAAGGATGGATTTTATTAGCTTAATATGAAACATCAAGAAGATACAAATACAAAGAGCATATACCTGGTCTCTGCATAGTTAAGATACACACAGTCAACATAAACGCACGCAGACAAAAATCACACCAACAATTAGTAAAGTCATACGACCGAAGCTATGCCAAGGCGGATAGAAAACAAAAAGAAAGTGAAAAAAGCAATGATAATCCACGCTGAGCAGGTGTTGATCCAAAAGAAGATGGTGCAAGCGCACGTGATCTGAGCGTGGACACAGCCACGCAAACTAAACGCGCACGCACTATGAAAGCGGCTTGCCAAAGACCATCCGCGGAACCAGAACCTCCATCGATGTTCAAGTGACATCGGTCACAGCTCAAATGGCAAGAGATGGTACCGCCAAAATCTCATGGAGACGCTCCGGCGATCCCATGCTTCCGACGCAAGTGTTTGTCAATGGTAAATCTTAGCATCATCATGGGCCTCAGACAATACACCACGAGCCTACATTGCACCGCCTTGGCTGCAACAAGCCGTCAATATCATCGAACATGATTTGGCTATCTGTACCGCTATCACATCCCTCGACTACCACTGTGCATCATGTTCGCAAGGTCACACTGCAGCAACGGATCATCCCTGCTTGACGGCACAAAAGCAACCGGCAAACCACCAACAGCCACTAGTCTCGCTAGCTAGGCCCAACTCCAAGATGATACCCCCAACGGGGAACACGACCCCAAGTGCCGCCATCATCCGATCCGGGCGAACCCGGACCTAGGGTTTCCCCTCAAGTGTTCTGGGAGGGAAGTCGAAGATTACATGTCAACGCCTTCATCAAGGTAGCGACGCCCATAGGCGCCGTCGTCGTTCACTTTGACCGTAGTCAAAGTCTGGCTTTCGCCCGCAATCTCCATCTCCTCCAGAAAAATGAGCCTAGCTGCTCCACCACATCCACCTTCTTCACCACAGGACCACCATGGCCGGAGGACTGGATCCTTCTAAGCCGAAAAGTCCCGAGGCAGGCCGATGAGATATGAATCAGATCAGGGAACCGCACCGCCTGAAGAAGACGCCAGGCCAGATCGTCGGAGCGTCGTCCCCTTGTGCACGCCATCCAGCCACTGCCATGCATCTGGGCCTCCCAGCGCCGCCGCCCGTCGATGAGCGCCGCAGCCCCACTACCCTCTCCCGCAGATCCGACCAAGGCATCCTGTGGCCAGCCGCCACACGGATCAGCCGAGGCATCCGATGGGTTGCCGCCAATGAGATCCAGGCCCAAGGAGAGAGGTCGACTCAGGGAAGCGCCCCGCCGCTGCCGTCCCCGGACCTGCCCGGGCTTCGCCTGCAGGGCCTCAGGCGGCGGCAAGACGAGAAGGAGGGAGAGGGAGTCCGGCGGCGACGCGATTGGATCTCCCCCAAGTCGCCAGAGAAGGAGGGGGTGTTTTCTTTATTACCTAGGTAAAAGATGGGCGGCTTTTTCATTACTTCCTCCGTACCTTCATATAAGTCATTTTTTAACACCGTGACAGTGTAATTAACAGCAGCAAGTTCGTTCAAATGATATTTCAGATCAGATCCGGGACATCATTAATCCCACACGGCATCAACAGAGTGCCTTGCCCTACTAGCGAGAACATCAGCCACCAGATTACATGATGTAGACTGATGAGTAAAAACAACGGAGTTTTATCATTTATGTCACTAGTTGTGTCTCACTACTCAATTTTACCAATAAAAATTACAACTACCAAAAATATCATCCTTCCGTGGGTTGCTTGCGCAAAAATGACATAAGATATCTAAAAATTAGCATCGTTTCATTAGATGTTTGCTCAAAAATGTCATTAGACATCGTTATTGCTAGATCAAAGCCGTTGACCATGTTATATGACAAAAATACCCATAGACCCACATGGTAGTTCTCTCTATCTTGTAAGATAAATGTGCCCCCCACAAGTCATGACTAAGGGCTTGTTCGGAGACTCGCTAGCTTCTTCAAAACTTCTCGTATCCAACTTCTAACTTGACAATTTTCTGCACATATTCTTGTGGGAGCGGCGGCCTTATGCTGGGCAATGTGGCTTACCAGTAATGTTGTGGTTTGTAACAATAAATGTGTCTCATCTCCTATGCAGGTTATTCATATTTGTACACGATGGCTCCGTACGTGGTCTATCCAGCAGAAGCCGGAGGACAGTGACCTTTTTATGATGGTGTCTATGTGGCTGGAGCGTACGGCCAGGGAGGTTTTCTACCCCATGGATGGCGGTGTGATTTACGGATAGGATCTACCGCTCCTTAGGCTAGACATGATTTATTGCTTGGCTTTGTATCGAATTATTTTATTTTTAGGGTGCTTTGGACGTTATTGCTGTGTGCATCTAGCTATGCAGAGGCCGGACTTTCTTTCAATACGATTGTATCACCTCAATATATCTATTTACTAAAAAGTCCTTTATCAAAAAAACTTTTAACTTGACAAAATTGAGTAGTGGGATATAACTAGTGACATCACCGTCACGATATTTTACAGAAAAGTTTCTTATATTTAAGAAAACAACCCGCAGCACATCTTTGTTTTTCTGTCCGGCAGCCGCCGCACAGGGATAACTGTTGACTGGGCCGGCCCGCTGTCACGTGAAAACAGTCAAACAATTTCATTGGAAAAAACACCTGAGCAAGGGATCAAACCCTGGACCTCAACTCGTCAGCGCTCCTCAATCGCCAGATGAGCTGTTGAACTTCAACGTTTAATTACAGGTTATAAGAACCATATGACAGGACGAGATCTAAATAGTGAAAATTTCACCGAAAAAGAAATACGCTCGTGCAAGGGGATCGAACCCTTCACTGCAGATTTGTGAGTGCTCGACGTTCACCACAATACCTGATGACCTTAGTTGTGTACATAAATTGAACTAAAAAATTAGTACATACCATTGCTGCACTGCTGGGCCTACTCAGCATAAAGTCACCGCAATGATGGGCCTTCTTTTATTCACTAGTAAGCATGCACGTGCAACGCACGTCTAAATCAAAAGCAACCTATAAAATTCATGTGGGTATTATTCTTAATTCATATTGAAACTAATTAACTTCCATGTTACGGAAGCTCTTCTGGGTGAAATGAAGCTTACTGTATACTATTCTCTTCATTTAAAAATATAAGATGTTTGTATATTTCAATATAGACTATACAAACTAAAATGAGTGAACAAACACAATAAAACGTGTCTATATACATTCAATCCGTACAAAAGTTAGAATATCTTGTATTTGTGAATGGAGGGAGTGCTAATCGTGTATGTATGTTGTCTTGATCAACGCATTCTGAATTCATATTCCAAAAATTTGGTGAGGGGTGGCGGTGGGGGTAGAATATATGTAGTGTCTGATGATCCCCATGTCTCATGAGGTTTAATACAAACCCCATGACTTATCTATTGATGATGTCATGTAAAGTGCTAGTAGACAAGGAAATCCCAAACCAAGAAATCATAGTCAGATAGTAAAGTATGCAACATATCTAATTTCTTGTGCGAACTTGAAAGGACATATAATAGGTATAGTCATTGTCCAAGTGAACATGATAGAGATGCAAACTTTGATTAAAGATACTAAAAGAGGTGCATATAATTTGTTCTCTCCTGGGTTCAGCCTACATGTTATCTTCATAAGTTGAATTGCTGGACTCGAATACAAAGGGAGTCGGTGAGATAGAAGAGTTCGCCAGTGGTCAAGACCATTTTGCCCCCATCCTGAGTTTCTCGCATCACCTGTAGTGCGACATTTGTGACCAAAAATGAAGGGAATTTAACATTTCTACATGACATACATGGTATTCAAAATTAGTTATGTGAAGATTAAACACAAATTAAACTTGTCATATCAACATCTCAACTGTAGAGGACTGTTGATGGGCATATCTTTCCCCGATTGACAGGTTTGAATTGTTGTCAGTGATAGGACCAAATGCACGGGCAAATTCATGTAAAAATGTAAGTAAAATGAAAGAAAAACAGACTCACCTAATTGAGCAACGCGCGACCAAGAATACAATTGCAAACATGGTGCTGGGACCGTGGGGGCAAGAGTACGTTACTCTATTCAGTATGAAAATACATTAGACATGCATACAATAAACAAGGCTCTGTCATAGTTCTTCACAAGTACATATTGCATACATAAGTTGAAGGGGTTTCTTAAAGAAAAGCAGCATGCTGTACTTGTCACTCCTGAGTGGCAAGCACGTTGTTGAAGTAGGATAATCACAATCGGCATCCTTGAACGAGCTATCACTGGCTTCAAGTACAACTTGTACAAAGTTTATTAATTTGTCTAGCTTTTTGCCTGAATCATGGGTGCTCTCAATACACGCACCTCTGAAAATAGAGAGCACCCATATAAGCTTAAATTGCTTGGCTGTGGTAGGATATTAAAAAACAGACTTGTTCCTTGTTGTTATAGAAATGCATGGCATGAGCTGCAGTTATTTTATATCTTCTATTTTGGATTGCCGGGGTTCATGTTCCCGTCCAACCCGCATTAGCAAAATATGTAGGCCTTATCGGTATAGTGGACAACTCTAGAGCTAATGGAAGTGCATAACCTCCATACATCTGCATCAGGCTTGCTTACCAACTACTCGGTAGAAGTTGAAACCGAGCTCAACATAATGAAAAAAAAGTTCAGGAAATACACCGTGCCCTTGTCGACAGTATGTAAGAATCATACCTGAACACTATATGCAGACATGTAGACCACAAAGCAGCTAGTCATTCCTATTGTATAGATTTCTAAGTCTTAGGATGTGGTAAAATTATAGGTAAGCAGGTTAGCCCTGTCATTTGGATCAAGATGGTTGTTATACATCTCTCACCTCCACCTCAGTCCATCAGTTATAAGCAAATCATGCAAGGCTTTATTTATAAGCAAGGCACATACCTGCTTCACACCAGCATGTCAACTGCTCACGTACATGCTAAAAATGAGCTCATAAGCTTTACTGCCATTGCACCTACTGAAGAGGCTAGGCTGTACTATCCCCGCAAACACCAGTACTGGGCATCAGGCAGTCGAATAGAACATGCATATAATTAATTTTCCTGCATGTAAAAAGCAAAAATCAGCCTAGGCAGCGTGGTGCCAGTATTGGTAGGGCGTCAGAATCATGCCTGAAGGATAGCCACATAGTGGAGGGCAGTAGCGTCGGCTGAGGGGTGTGGCGAATACGTCCGTGGGGCAGCAGCCGAGCGTCAAAGCCACGGATGGCTATGGCGACCTACGCTCCAGGAGTGGCCAGAGAGTAACACAGGTGGGTTACACATCCGCCTAGCCGTCGACTCTATCTTTCTCACCATCCCCTGCGAGTAACAGCAAGAGGCGGCGGCCTTGACAGGGACCTTCTTGTTTACTGGCTGCAGGGCTGCCCGCGCTGCTGGAGGAACAGCTACGCCGTTCTGAAAACCACCAGAGCAATTTAGAATCCATCATCAAGAAATTGCTTTAGAAGGCATGCAAGAAGAAACGGGATGGTATATGTGCCTTGGATGGATCGGTCTAGGCCTTCTTCAAGAGTTGAGCACCAAACCTCTTGATGATTGGACGATTGATCCCTGTCGGTAGCTGGATCTTGTTGTTGGAGCAAACAAGACGGGATCCAGTTCAACACAAAGAATGGACAAAGAGGGGAAGAAAGTAAAACAGGATGGGCCTTCGATCCTTGTGTTGATTTTCTTACCTGTCGAAGACCTGGGCGTGGACGACGCTGCCAATTTCCCCGAGGCCCGAGCACGTGCATGTTTCCTCCTGCACCGGGGCGGCCGACGTCGGTGGCGATGGCCTTGAGCTTCCCTGCGGGTAGTGCGACACCTGAACATCACCAAGAGAAACATGAGTAAAGATCAAGGAGTTGCTTGTTTGACGGACGAATCCGGCAAGAAACTCGCTCTCATCAGTCTGCCCTGGTTGGATACGTAGATAAAATCCGATCTTGGCAAATTATTAGAGTCGTATGAACAACATACTAAGAGAGAAACCCAATGGCGCAGGCGTGACCAAACCGAGAGCCACTACAGAGGTGTTCTTGACGCGGCACGGTGGGAAAGATAGAGTCGACGGCTCGCCAGATGTGTAACCCACTTGTGTTGGCCGCCGGCTGTGGAGCGGCCATTGGTGCTTGTTGTTTCGGCTCCTGAACGGAACATGGCGGAGCGACGGCCTCCAATTCCTCTGATCTAGGCGGCATCGCGTGGGCGTGGGGAGCGAGAGGAGTGGAGGAGGTTGGTGATGACTCCGTGCGGCAGGCGTGCATGCCTCCTATTTGATTGGAAGAGATTTTTGGTAGGGAAGGAATTAACAGATGGAATAACGTGATTAGTGGGAAACGGCATGTGGAATATTCCTATGCGGGTGGAGTACGGTCAGTCATCCTAAATTGCTAACTACACACATGACTCGGGATTAAGTTAATCATAACCATTAGATTTTATTCAGTGGGTTTAATCTAGCGGTGCTAATCAATCTGGGTACAATTGTTGTGTGGCGTTAAGAAAGAAATTGTTCGATTGTTTAATAGTAGTATAGATAGCGAGGCACACGACAATATTATATGTTAAATTATCTCACCTCGCCTGTTGACACTGATTCTTACAAGTTTATATATGTTTGTAGTTGACCTTAAATATCAACAAGATGACTAAAAACAGATCATAGGCTGTCTTGGAGGTGTATTAAAGCAATGATGAATGATGGATTGGAGGATTGTGGAATGGAAGGATATTCACGTACCGATTCTGGAATGGAAGGATATTAACAAGAAAAAAATCAATTGTGGGGTTGCAAAGATGCAAAGGAATTAAATCAGTGGTGATTGAGAAATAATGGTGAAACTAAAGTGAGAGAGATGAATCGGGCACTCAATAGGATATTAACAAAAAAATCAATTGTGGATTGCCAAAGATGCAAAGGAATTAAACCAGTGGTAATTGAGAAATAATGGTGGAATTAGAGATGAATCGGGCACTCAATCTGCAATCATGTTTGCCTCGAACTAAAGGCTGATTAATAATGAGAAAGAGAGCCCCGATTAAATAGGTGAAAAAAAATGCACGCGATGCACAAACGTTGTTGTCCTTTAGCAGTCCATCAAGAAATGTGGTCAAAAAATTTGAAGCTGCATATATACGTAGTATGTCTTCTATGACATACTCGGCAAGAGTTTGTCCCATCTTTTATTGTGTGCACAAAATGATGAACTTAAAGATGTGGGTCAAAGGAATTCCAGTATTCTTTCCGCTATATACTAGACTAGAGAGCTAAAACTGTAAATTCTAGCATCAAGTAGGATGATTATGCTATTCTCGTGTAACACCCACAATGCGGCTATATCTCCCACGTGTCGGGGCACAACTTAGAGGCATATCCGCATGGTAGGCTTGTCGCAAGAAGGGTAATCTTCACACGTCCTATTTAGGACAGTATAACCACACCTAAGGCGAGCTCTCTCAGGCCCTCAACGTTTCTGGCCGTCAGATTCGCGTTAGATTAGTTTCTGGCCGTCAGATCTTCCTCTAAGTGGCAGTTTATCGCGATATGGGCTGGCTGTCCTAAATAGACCGCTATTTTGGAAACTTTTTTGAAGGCCTGTGGTTAATTGGACTTCTACAGGCAGCCCATTTAGGTGATCCGACGCTGCGCTTTATCTCCGTAAGAAAAAACTGTTCGCTCAAACAGGTGGAAAGGGATCGGTGGGGGCTCGATCTCATACAGGGATGCCGGTGAGGCGGCGACGCAGGCGGTCTACGATGGGATCCAGTGTCCGCTGGTCTTCCCAGTGGATCGAGCCGAGGCGCTCAAGGCGATCCAGCGGCGCCCGGCCTTCTCAGTGGATCCAGCCGAGGCGCGCCAGGGAATCATCCTTGGGTTTGGAGTTGGTGACCGAGGAGGAGGCGGCACCGGCGATGGCGAGCAAGCCGTGCACGAGGCCACGGCGACTCCACAAAGTCTGCTCCGCTCTCCCCGACCCTCGACGGCGTGCTCTCCGACCTCCACTCCCTCCTTCTCTCCACGCTCGCCGCGTCGCTGCCCTCCCCGTCACCATGGCGACGATGTGAGTTTCCCCACTCTCTCAGGCCCCTTTTTCCTCTCCTCCCCATGTGCATCACCTTTATACCCCATGAGCAGAAATTGCCTCTCATCCCCATCCTGCGCGGAACAAGTTAGGTCTGGAAGGTGGAAGATATGAACTTATAGCCTGCCTTGTGAATGTTTGATTAGGAATGAGGTGATCTGATGAGATGATGTTGTTTTTCAAGCATAGGTCTGGAAGGGGGGGAGATATGAGATTATAGCCTGCCTTGGTGGCCACGTTGAGGGATCAATCCTGTTGTTTCCTTATTAGAAAATAAATTGGTGTATTTCTGATAAGAATTTTGTACATTATGATGCAAGTTTATCTACTCTTTACCTGGGACGGCTGCATGATTTTGTGACTGATTGCTACAGATGATAATTTCTTGTAGGTTCTAAAGACTCGAGGTCATTGACCCTCATCAAGGCATCTAAGATGGAGCGACCTGTTAATGTCGTGGACACATATTTTCTATTTGATCATGTATGCTCCTGTAGCCATGTTCTTAAGTTGTTTTATGTAGTCCTACATACAATTGAACTCAGAACACATGGTCATGCCTCTGCTAAAGTTACTTGGAACTTTTACATGCTAAGACCATATCCTCCTCATGTGTAATTTTCTTGAAATGACAAGCCCTTATGCCGGTGCATTTTGCAATGTGCCTTCTGATTAATGTGTCGAAGTTGGATCGGGTACCAATTATGTGTACATGCTTCAATCTTCAGTGCCAATTTATTTTGTCGGGCCCATATCGTTCTCACTTTCAAGCCTTGATTTATCATACCTTTAGCTTTGATAAGGTATTTTTACCAACGACAAGAGAGTACCTAACTGTTCATTGTGGGCATTTTCCTTATAAATTAGAAGAGAAAATGGTTACGTGGTGAGACAGATTTATGTGATCACGTGCTTACTCTGTTCTGCATGTGCTAGCTATGGACCTAGAAAATGAAGATACTGAAATTTTCCTCGCAAACGCAGATTCCTGGAAGAACTGATTTAGAGTGCCATATCTACAGTTGATGTCATCAATGATTCAGTAGCTCCTTTATAGAAGATCCTCTGTCTGTTATGCTCATCTCTTACGATGAAATTTTGGCTCAGATTTCCTGTCAGGTTTGCCCGGAAAAGCGTCGAAAGAAGACAGATAATATCTTCTAATATGCACATATCCCCAGAAAGCAATTTGCTAATATCGTATTTAATAATTAGAATATGTTTGCACAACTCCATAACGTTCTGACCAATAGTTAGAAGTGGTTATTACAATAATCATGTTTTTACAATTTAGCACATGCAGATAAAGGAAATAATTATTCCAGATAAACCGTTGGTCTTTCAAAGTTATAATATTTATTACTATATAAGCAGAATATGATTTTCTTATCTAGCTGCAGCAGTGAGATAAATCTTCGTATGCACTTGCATAGTTTAGGTTTTCGTTGTAATTATACGTACTATGTTGTGATTGTGGTCGTCAGTGTTATGACTTCTGTTCTTTGTGTCAATATACACTTTTCCCGGAATAAATATCAATTATTTAGTTTTCATGTTTTTATTAATGAAGCAGCAACACATCTATATTTTTATCATCTCGGATGTTTGGAACTTTATTATCTTTGACTAATGGCATACCTTTGTTTTCAAACACTGGCTGGGCTCAAGAATCCTACTTGGCTTATTTAGAGAAGCATATGTAAGCTATATTTGATAAATGCTCTCAGCCTTAGGTTGCTAATATTGTAAAGGTGGGCATATAATCTGGTCACTTCTTGCTTGTGTCAAAAAGATTTACAGATGTATATACGTTTGGTTTAGTTAATGTTACTTTTTGTGCCTACCTCAACATAATTGCTAAAACATTAGCATAAAAATATCCTGATTACTAAAGGATATTTGTTTATGCAATTGAAGTTCCATGTTTTGTTTCTCTTATACTTATGGAAATCCCTATCATTCGACCGAAAAAATAGATTGGCGCAGCAACGCGCGCTATCGATGATCTAGTGTACTGAATAAGAAAGGGGTAAAGAGTTGGCTTACAATCGCCAATTCACACAAATACAAGTTAAAAATACATCATCCAAAATACAAACAAGGTCCGACTATGGAATCAAAATAAAAGAAGACAACCCCAAATGCTAGATCCTCGATCGTCCCAACTGAGCTCCACTACTGATTAACTGGAAACGAAACAAAACAACTATCAAGATCTTCATCGAGCTCCCACTTGAGCTCGGTTGCGTCACCTGCACTGGTATCATTGATACGTCTCCGTCGTATCTACTTTTCCAAACACTTTTGCCCTTATTTTGGACTCTAACCTGCATGATTTGAATGGAACTAACCCGGACTGACGCTGTTTTTAGCAGAATTACTATGGTGTTATTTATGTGCAGAAACAAACGTTCTCGGAATGACCTGAAGCTTCACGGAGCAACTTTTTGGAAAATATAAAAAATACATGTAAAAGATGAAGGCCGGGGGGCCCACCACCTGTCCACGAGGGTGGGGGGCACGCCCCCTACCTCGTGGGCCCCCTGGTGCCTCTGCGACTCCAACTCCAACTCTATATATTGTGTTTCGGGGAGAAAAAAATAAGGGAGAAGAATTCATTGCGTTTTACGATACGGAGCCGCCGCCAAGCCCTAAAACCTCTCGGGAGGGCTGATCTGGAGTCCGTTCGGGGCTCCGGAGAGGGGAATCCGTCGCCATCGTCATCATCAACCATCCTCCATCACCAATTTCATGATGCTCACCGCCATGCGTGCGTAATTCCATCGTAGGCTTGCTGGACGGTGATGGGTTGGATGGAATCTATCATGTAATCGAGTTAGTTTTGTTAGGGTTTGATCCCTAGTATCCACTATGTTCTGAGATTGATGTTGCTATGACTTTGCTATGCTTAATGCTTGTCACTAGGGCCCGAGTGCCATGATTTCAGATCTGAACCTATTATGTTTTCATCAATATATGAGTGTTCTTGATCCTATCTTGCAAGTCTATAGTCACCTATTATGTGTTATGATCCGTTAACCCCGAAGTGACAATAATCGGGATACTTACTGGTGATGACCGTAGTTTGAGGAGTTCATGTATTCACTATGTGTTAATGTTTTGTTCCGGTTCTCTATTAAAAGGAGGCCTTAATATCCCTTAGTTTTCGTAAGGACCCCGCTGCCACGGGAGGGTAGGACAAAAGATGTCATGCAAGTTCTTTTCCATAAGCACGTATGACTATGTTCGGAATACATGCCTACATTATATCAATGAACTGGAGCTAGTTCTGTGTCATCCTAGGTTATGACTGTTACATGATGAACCGCATCCGGCATAATTCTCCATCACCGATCCATTGCCTACGAGCATTCCATATATTGTTCTTCGCTTATTTACTTTTACATTGCTATTGCTATTATTACTACAAAATACCAAAAACATTACTTTTACTACTGTTACCTTTTGCTACCATTACCACTACTATCATATTACTTTGCTACTAAATACTTTGCTGCAGATATTAAGTTTCCAGGTGTGGTTGAATTGACAACTCAGCTGCTAATACTTGAGAGTATTCTTTGGCTCCCCTTGTGTCGAATCAATAAATTTGGTTTGAATACTTTACCCTCGAAAACTGTTGCGATCCCCTATACTTGTGGGTTATCAAGACTATTTGCTGGCGCCGTTGCCGGGGAGCATAGCTCTATTCTTTGAGTCACTTGGGATTTATATCTGCTTATCGTTATAAAGAACTTGAAAGATCCAAGAACCAAGATTTATCCCTCAACTACGAGGGGAGGTAAGGAACTGCCATCTAGCTCTGCGCTTGATTCACCTTCTGTTTTGAGTAAGCTTGCGACACCTAAAACTGCTTCTGCTATTCGTTCTGATATGTCGCATGTTATTGATGATGCTACTTCTGCTATGCATGATACTTATGATGAAACTACTTCTATGCTTGATACTAGTGTGCCACTTGGTGAATTTCTTGATGAACAACTTGCTAGGGGCTAGAGACATTGAAAATATTGAATCTGATAATACTTATGAAAGTGATGATGAAGAATCACTTGTTATTCCTGAGGGTTATGTTTTTGATCAAGAAGCCTCTTTAGCTATTTTAGCTTGCAAAGATAGATACGAACATAAGAGGTTATTAGCTAAATGGAATAAGCAATCTCTAAATGCTAGAATGAAACCTGACCCTGCTTTTGCTACTTCACCTATTTGTGTTACCGATAAGGATTATGAATTTTCTGTTGATTCTGATATAATTACTTTGGTTGAATCTGATCCTTTTCATGGTTATGAATCTGAAACTGTTGTGGCACATCTTACTAAACTGAATGATATAGCCACCCTGTTCACTACTGATGAGATAACTCGTTACTTTTATATCCTTAAAATATTTCCGTTCTCATTAAAGGGTGATGCTAAGATATGGTTTAATTCTCTTGATCCTGGTTGTGTGCGTAGTCCCCAGGATATGATTTATTACTTCTCTGCTAAATATTTCCCTACTCACAAGAAACAAGCTGCTTTAAGGGATATATATAATTTTGTGCAAATTAAAGAAGAGAGTCTCCCACAAGCTTGGGGGAGGCTTCTCCAATTACTTAATGCTTTGCCTGATCATCCTCTTAAGAAAAATGAAATACTTGATATCTTTTATAATGGACTAACCGATGCCTCCAGAGATTACCTGGACAGTTGTGCTGGTTCTGTTTTTAGGGAAAGAACATCGGATGAAGCTGAAATTCTATTGAATAATATGTTGGCAAATGAAACTAATTGGACACCTCCGGAGCCAATTCCTGAGCCTATTCCTAAACCAACTCCGAAGAAGAGGGGTATTCTATTTCTCAGTCCTGAAGATATGCAAGAGGTAAAGAAATCTATGAAAGAAAAAGGTATTAAAGCTGAAGATGTTAAGAATTTACCTCCTATTGAAGAAATACATGGTCTTAATTTACCGTCTGTTGAAGAAACATATGATCTTAATCCTTTACCTATTGAAGAAACTCGTGGTCTTGATAACCCGACACAGGTAGTAAAGGTAAATTCTCTCTATAGATATGATAAAGCTGAAATCCCATTTACTAAGTTTGCTAGCCCATGCTTAGATGATTTTGATAGATTTATGGCTAAGCAAGAAGATTTTAATGCTTATTTTGGTAGACAATTGAAATACAATTCAAATATGCTTGAACACTTGGGTGATTATATGGCTAATGTTAAAGGTGAACTTAAACTTATTAGTAAACATGCTTCTATGGTTACCACTCAAGTAGAACAAGTACTTAAAGCTCAAAATGATTTGCTCAATGAATTGAATAGTAAGGATAATGATAATGTTGTTAGAGTTATGACTAGAGGTGGTAAAATGACTTAGGAACCTTTGTATCCTAAAAGCCATCCTAAGAGAATTGAGCAAGATTCTCAGAGAAATAATATAGATGCACCTAGTCCTTCTAAAAGGAAGAAAAATAAAAATGATAGGACATTGCATGCTTCTAGTGAACCTGTTACTGAAACACCTGAGAATCCAAATGATATTTCTATTTCTGACGATGAAACTCAATCTGGTAATGAACCTGTAACTAGTAATAATGTTAATAATAATGTTCATGATGATTCTCAACCTAGTAATGATAATGATATAGAAATTGAACCTGCTGTTGATCTTGATGACCCACAATCAAAGAATCAACGTTATGATAAGAAAGACTTTGTTGCAAGGAAACATGGTAAAGAAAGAGAACCATGGGTTCAGAAACCCATGCATTTTCCTCCTAAACCATCAAAGAAAAAGGATGATGAGGATTTTGAGCGCTTTGCTGAAATGATTAGACTTGTCTTTTTGCGTATGCGATTAACTGATATGCTCAAAATGAATCCTTATGCTAAGTATATGAAAGAAATTGTTATAAATAAGAGAAAGATACCGGAAGCTGAAATTTCCACCATGCTTGCTAATTATACTTTTAAGGGTGGAATACCAAAGAAACTTGGAGATCCAGGAGTACCCACTATACCATGCTCTATTAAAAGAAACTATGTAAAAACTGCTTTATGTGATCTTGGAGCAGTGTTAGTGTTATGCCTCTCTCTTTATATCGTAGACTTGATTTGAATAAGTTGACACCTACTGAAATATCTTTTCAAATGGTTGATAAATCAACTGCTATACCTGTCGGTATCTATGAGGATGTGTCTGTTGTAGTTGCAAACGTTACTATTTTAACGGACTTTGTTATTCTTGATATTCCCGAGGACGATAGTATGTCTATTATTCTTGGAAGACCCTTTTTGAATACTGCAGGGGCTGTTATTGATTTCACTAAAGGCAATGTCACTTTTCATGTTAATGATAATGAGCACACAGTACACTTTCCAAGGAAACAACCTCAAGTTCATAGTATCAACTCTATTGGAAAGATTCCATCGATTATATTTGGAGGTTTTGAATTTCCTCTTCCTACTGTCAAGAAGAAATATGATATTCTTATTATTGGGGATGTGCATATCCCTGTTGAGGTAACATAGTGTTATTCGAAATTTCTCCGGTTCCATGTTATTCGGAATGAGTTCGTTAACAAGACTTGATCAACCTTGTTAGTGGATTCCTTTTGATGATCATGAGATGGATGAAATTAGAGAACACAACCTTCTGTACCCCACTTTTACTTTCTGTTATTTATATTAAATAAAATAAAAATACTGATTTTCTATCTGTTATCTGATTATCCGTGCAATATAAAAATACCCCGAAAATAAAAGTTCTCCGAATGCCCTGAAATTTAAATATGATTTTTTCTAGAATATTTGAGAATATTTGGTACTGAGAACACAGCAGGGGGGTCAACCACCTGCCCACAAGGGTGGAGGGCGCGCCCTACCCCCTGGGCGCGCCCCCCTGCCTCGTGGGCCCACGGTGGCCCTCCTCCACTTATTCCTGCACCCACACACTTCTTCTTCCTCCCACAAACACGAATATCCAGCTCAAGCACGAGTTCTAGCTCATCTTGCTGCCATTTTCGATCTCCTTGCTCAAAGCACCTCTCACAAAACTGCTTGGGGAGATTGTTCCTTGGTATGTGACTCCTCCATTGGTCCAGTTAGTTTTTGTTCTAGTGCTTTATTCATTGCAAATTTTTGCTGCTTAGGTGACCCTGTTCTTGAGCTTGCATGTCAAATTTATATGGTCAAAAATAGTTTTGATGCATGATATAGGCTCTAGGCACTTGTATGAGTAGTTGCTATCAATATTATTGAGTTTGGTTCACTTTTATTTTGAAGTTACTAAAAAAATTCAGAATTTTTCAGAGGAAGAAGTATGCTTAAGAAAATGTTCTAGGGTGGTTCTTCAAGGAAGCAAGGACCCAGGCTTGCAATGCGTGATGCTGATGATGAGCCACCAAGAGACGCTATAGTGCGTCCTTGTGAATGGCCTTCTGAGAACTTTATGGATCGAGCGGGAATTAAGGAAGAATTTAACGCATATTTGCGTAACGCTGATCTTGTGAGCTTCGAGGAAGAGAAGTGCAGCCAGTATCACAATCTCACTAATTCTTTTGTGAGGAGGTTTGAATTTTCAACTTCACATAATTCTCCACTGTTTGATCTTTATGAAAATTCTTATACTATGGACTTAGAGGACTTTACCACTGCTTGCAAACTTCCACAATGGGGTAGTATAAGGGATCCTCGCAAATCTGAATTTAGAGATTTTCTTGCTAGTATAACTGTGGGAGAATCTAGAGATATAACACAAGCCACCATAGGGAGCATTCACTTTCCTGCTATACATTATTTTGCTCTCTTCATAGGTAGATGCATTAATGGTAAAGATGAGGCATGTCACATGTGTGTCCCCGATCTCAGTATTCTTAGGAGTGCTGTGTTAGGAGATAAATCTTATAATTTGGGAGACATTATTGCACGTAGGTTGCATCTTAATAGATTTAATGGAGATATCTTTGGTGGAATTTATGCAACCCGCATAGCTAATTTTCTTGGTGTAGCCATACGCGAAGATGATATTGAATTACCTCCTGCTTATCAAGATTTTAATGCTATGGTTCACCACCAGTTTGTCGAGAGGAATGAATCACCTCTCCAGTATTGACTAATCTTTGACAGACGCCGTGCTGTCCATATTACTCTCCCTGCTCCTGCTTTCTTTGATCAGCAGGCAAAAGGAAGATATACTATTACCATAGAGGAGGCAGATGAGTACGAGAGGAGAGCGGAGGCCGCTCGTCGCCACGCTGCAGCTCAGCAGGCGATAGCCGCTGCATCTCAGTACGACCCCAACTACTATTATGGATATCCGCCAGGCCAGCCGTGGCCATAGACCAACTTAGGCCAAAAGCCTAAACTTGGGGGAGTACGTATTTCCCACCGACATTACATTTATATTCACACACTCATTGCTAGATGTTGGTGCTCATACTTTTTCATTGTATCTGATGTCTACTACACAACCTTCTTCTTGTAGACGTTGTTGGGCCTCCAAATGCAGAGGTTTGTAGGATAGTAGCAAATTTCCCTCAAGTGGATGGCCTGAGGTTTATCAATCCGTAGGAGGCGTAGGATGAAGATGGTCTCTCTCAAGCAACCCTGCAACCAAATAATAAAGAGTCTCTTGTGTCCCCAACACACCCAATACAATGGTAAATTGTATAGGTGCACTAGTTCGGCGAAGAGATGGTGATACAAGTGGT
The DNA here is from genome assembly GCF_018294505.1 of Triticum aestivum. Classification (NCBI taxonomy): domain Eukaryota; kingdom Viridiplantae; phylum Streptophyta; class Magnoliopsida; order Poales; family Poaceae; genus Triticum; species Triticum aestivum. The sequence continues at coordinate 391,006,384 of NC_057806.1, read as the reverse complement.
ATATGGATAGTAGATAATAGTTTTTGTAATCTGAAAATATAAAAATAGCAAGGTAACTAATGATAAAAGTGAGCGTAAACGGTATTGCAATGCATTGAAACAAGGCCTAGGGTTCATACTTTCGCTAGTGTAAGTTCCCTTAACAATACTAACATAATTGGATCATAAAACTATCCCTCAACATGCAACAAAGAGTCACTCCAAAGTCACTAATAGCGGAGAACGAACGAAGAGATTATGGTAGGGTACAAAACCACCTCAAAGTTATTCTTTCCAATCAATCCGTTGGGCTATTCCTATAAGTGTAACAAATAGCCCTAGAGTTCGTACTAGAATAACACCTTAAGACACAAATCAACCAAAACCCTAATGTCACCTAGATACTCCAATGTCACCTCAAGTATCTGTGGGTATGATTAGACGATATGCATCACACAATCTCAGATTCATCTATTCAACCAACACAAAGGACCTCGAAGAGTGCCCCAAAGTTCCTACCGGAGAATCACGACGAAAACGTGTGTGAACCCCTATGCATAGGTTCCCAATGTCACGAAACCCGCAAGTTGATCACCAAGACATACATCAAGTGTTCTCAAGTCTTTAAAGACTCAATCCGATAAGATAACTCCAAAGGGAAAACTCAATTCATTACAAGAGAGAAGAGGGGGAGGAGAAACATAGGATCCAACTATAATAGCAAAGCTCGCGATACATCAAGATCGTATCATCTCAAGAACACGAGAGAGAGAGAGATCAAACACATAGCTACTGGTACATACCCTCAGCCCCGAGGGAGAACTACTCCCTCCTTGTCATGGAGAGCGCCGGGATGATGAAGATGGCCACCGGTGAGGGTTTCCCCCTCCGACAGGGTGCCGGAACAGGGTCCCGATTGGTTTTTGGTGGCTACGGAGGCTTCTGGTGGCGGAACTCCCGATCTATGTTGCGTTCTAGAAGTTTTAGGGTATATGGAGTTATATAGGCAGAAGAAGCACGTCAGGGGAGCCACGGGGGCCCCACGAGGCAGGGGGCGCGCCCCCCACCCTCGTGGGCAGCTCCCGTATCTTCTGACGTGAAGTCCAAGTCCATCAGGTGTGTTTCCTTCCAAAAATAACTTCTCCAGTTGATTTCGTTCCATTTCGACTCCGTCTGATATTCCTTTTCTTCAAAACACTGAAATAGACATAAAACAACAAATCTGGGCTGGGCCTCCGGTTAATAGGTTAGTCCCAAAAATAATATAGAAGTGGATAATAAAGTCCAGTATTGCCCAAAACAGTAGATAATATAGCATGGAGCAATCAAAAATTATGGATACGTTGGAGACATATCAAGCATCCCCAAGCTTAATTCCTGCTTGTCCTCCAGTAGGTAAATGATAAAAAAAGATAATTTTTGATGTGGAATGCTAGTTGGCATAATTTCAATGTAATTCTTCTTAATTGTGGCATGAATATTCAGATCCATAAGATTCAAGACAAAAGTTCATATTGACATAAAAATAATAATACTTCAAGCATACTAACTAAGCAATTATGTCTTCTCAAAATAACATGGCCAAAGAAAGTTCATCCCTACAAAATCATATAGTTTAGTCATGTTTCATTTTCGTCACACAAGAATGCTCTCATCATGCACAACCCCGATGACAAGCCAAGCAATTGTTTCATACTTTAGTAATCTCAAACTCATAAACTTTCACGCAATATATGAGCGCGAGCCATGGATATAGCACTATGGGTGGAATAGAATAATGAGGGGGTTATGTGGAGAAGACAAAAAAATAAAGTCTCACATCAATGAGGCTAATCAATGGGCTATGGAGATGCCCATCGATTGATGTTAGTCCAAGGAGTAGGGATTGCCATGCAACGGATGCACTAGAGCTATAAATATATGAAAGCTGAACAAAAGAAACTAGTGGGCGTGCATCCAACTTGCTTGCTCAGGAAGACCTAGGGCACTTGAGGAGGCCCATTTTGGAATATACAAGCCAAGTTCTATAATGAAAATTCCCACTAGTATATGAAAGTGATAACATATGAGACTCTCTATATGAAAAACATGGTGCTACTTTGAAGCACAAGTGTGGAAAAAGGATAGTAGCATTGCCCCTTTTTATTATTTGGCCCCTTTTTATTATTTGGCCTTTCTTTTTTTCTCTTTTTTTATTTGGCCTTTCTTTCTTTTCTTTTTTTGGCCTCCCCTTTTTTTTGGGACAATGCTCTATTAATGATGATCATAACACTTCTATTTATTTACAACTTAATGATACAACTCGATACTAGAACAAAGTATGACTCTATATGAATGCCTCCGGCGGTGTACTTGCGATGAATCAAGAGCGACATGTATGAAAAATTATGAATGGTGGCTTTCCCACAAATACGATGTCAACTACATGATCATGCAAAGCAATATGACAATGATGATGCGTGTCATAATAAACGGAACGGTGGAAAGTTGCATGGCAATATATCTCGGAATGGCTATGGAAATGCCATAATAGGTAGGTATGGTGGCTATTTTGAGGAAGATATAAGGAGGTTTATGTGTGATAGAGCGTATCATATCACGGGGTTTGGATGCACCGGCGAAGTTTGCGCCAACTCTCAGTGTGAGAAAGGGCAATGCACGGTATCGAAGAGGCTAGCAAGGATGGAAGGGTGAGAGTGCGTATAATCCATGGACTCAACATTAGTCATAAAGAACTCACATACTTATTGCAAAAATCTACAAGTCATCAAAAACCTCGGTACTACGCGCATGCTCCTAGGGGGATAGATTAGTAGGAAAAGACCATCGCTCGTCCCGACCGCCACTCATAAGGAGGACAATCAAATAACACCTCATGTTTCAAATTTGTTACACAACGTTTACCATATGTGCATGCTACGGGACTTGCAAACTTCAACACAAGCATTTCTCAATTTCACAACTACTCAACTAGCACGACTTTGATATTATTACCTCTATATCTCAAAACAATCATCAAGCATCAAACTTCTCTTAGTATTCAAACCACTCATAAGAGAATTTTATTATTAATCTTGTATACCTAGCATATTAGGATTTTAAGCAAATTACCATGCTATTTAAGACTCTCAAAATAATATAAGTTAAGCATGAGAGTTCATCTATTTCTTCAAAATAAAACTACCACCATGCTCTAAAAGGTATAAGTGAAGCACTAGAGCAAATGACAAACTACTCCGAAAGATATAAGTGAAGATCAACGAGTAGTCGAATAATTATGCAACTATGTGAAGACCCTCTAACATTTAATAATTTCAGATCTTGGTATTTTATTCAAACAGCAAGCAAAGCAAAAGAAAATGACATTCTAAGAATAGCAAACATCATGTGAAGAAGCAAAAACTTAGGATCAACCGATACTAACCGATAGTTGTTGAAGAAGAAAGGTGGGATGCCAACCGGGGCATCCCCAAGCTTAGATGCTTGAGACTTCTTGAAATATTATCTTGGGGTGCCTTGGGCATCCCCAAGCTTGAGCTTTTGTGTCTCCTTAATTCCTCTCATATCACGGTCTCCCTAAATCTCAAAAGCTTCATCCACACAAAACTCAACAAGGACTCGTGAGATAAGTTAGTATAAACCATTGCAAAAACCTTATCATACTCTACTGTAGCAAATCACTAAAATTATTATTCAACATTTCATACTAAATGCCTCTGCATATTTAATAGTCCTATCCTCAAATAGAATCATTAAAGAAGCAAACATATGCAAACAATGCAAACATAACAGCAATCTGCCTAAACAGGATAGTCTGTAAAGAATGCTGCAACATCCATACTTCCCTAGCTCCAAAAATTATGAAAGAAAATTCCCACTGTAGTAAATTTATCAGAGCTTAATATGCAAAAGGTTTCAACATTTTATCACATTCTTACTTTTCTAGGGAATTATTGCAACAGCGGTAAACTTTCTGTTTTCAAACAGCAACATGTATACTTGTAACATAGGCATAGTAAAGGCTATCAATGCCACTTTTATTGAAATAAAAGATGCAAAACATTGTTCTAAATAACAGCAAGAAAATCCTAACAAAATAAATTGACGCTCCAAGCAAAACACATATCATGTGGCGAATAAAAATATAGCTCCAAGTAAAGTTACCGATGAACGAAGACGAAAGAGGGGATGCCTTCCGGGGCATCCCCAAGCTTAGGCTCTTGGCTATCCTTGAATATTACCTTGGGGTGCCTTGGGCATCCCCAAGCTTAGGCTCTTGCCACTCCTTATTCCATAGTCCATCGAATCCTTACCCAAAACTTGAAAACTTCACAACACAAAACTTAACAGAAAACTCGTAAGCTCCGTTAGTATAAGAAAATAAATCACCACTTCAAGGTACTGTAATGAACTCATTATTTATTTATATTGGTGTTAAACCTACTGTATTCCAACTTCTCTATGGTTTATAAACTATTTTACTAGCCATAGATTCATCAAAATAAGTAAACAACACATGAAAAACAGAATCTGTCAAAAACAGAACAGTCTGTAGTAATCTGGATCAGACGTATACTTCTGGAACTCATAAAATTCTCAAATAAATTGCTGTACCTGAGGAATTTATCTATTAATCATCTGCAAAAATAATTAACTAAATAGCACTCTCCAAATAAAAATGGCAGCAATTCTCGTGAGCGCTAAAGTTTCTGTTTTTTACAGCATGATCAACAAGACTTTCCCCAAGTCTTCCCAAAGGTTCTACTTGGCACAAACACTAATTAAAAGCATAAAACCACATCTAAACAGAGGCTAGATGAATTATTTATTACTAAACAGGAACAAGAATCAAGGAACAAAAATAAAATTGGGTTGACTCCCAACAAGCGCTATCGTTTAATGCCCCTAGCTAGGCATGATGATTTCAATGATGCTGACATAAAGGATAAGAATTGTAACATAAAGAGAGCATCATGAAGAATATGACTAGCACATTTAGGGATTTTGTGAGCAAACAACTTATGGGAACAAGAATCAACTTGCATAGGAAGGTAAAACAAGCATAACTTCAAAATTTTAAGCACATAGAGAGGAAACTTGATATTATTGCAATTCCTACAAGCATATATTCCTCCCTCATAATAATTTTCAGTAGCATCATGAATGAATTCAACAATATAACCAGCACCTAAAGCATTCTTTTCATGATCTACAAGCATAGAAAATTTACTACTCTCCACATAAGCAAAATTCTTCTCATGAATAATAGTGGGAGCAAACTCAACAAAATAACTATCATGTGATTGAAAATTAAGATCAAGATGACAAGTTTCATGGTTATAATTATTCTTTAAAGCATACGTGTCATCACAATAATCATCATAGATAGGAGGCATGCTTTCATCATAATAAATTTGCTCATCAAAACTTGGGGGACAAAAAATATCATCTTCATCAAACATAGCTTCCCCAAGCTTGTGGCTTTGCATATCATTAGCATCATGGATATTCAAGGAATTCATACTAACAACATTGCAATCATGCTCATCATTCAAATATTTAGTGCCAAACATTTTATAGATTTCTTCTTCTAGCACTTGAGCACAATTATCCTTTCCATCATACTCACGAAATATATTAAAAAGGTGAAGCGTATGAGACAAACTCAATTCCATTTTTTATAGTTTTCTTTTATAAACTAAACTAGTGATAAAACAAGAAACTAAAAGACTCGATTGCAAGATCTAAAGATATACCTTCAAGCACTCACCTCCCCGGCAACGGCGCCAGAAAAGAGCTTGATGTCTACTACACAACCTTCTTCTTGTAGACGTTGTTGGGCCTCCAAGTGCAGAGGTTTGTAGGACAGTAGCAAATTTCCCTCAAGTGGATGACCTAAGGTTTATCAATCCGTAGGAGGCGTAGGATGAAGATGGTCTCTCTCAAGCAACCCTGCAACCAAATAACAAAGAGTCTCTTGTGTCCCCAACACACCCAATACAATGGTAAATTGTATAGGTGCACTAGTTCGGCGAAGAGATGGTGATACAAGTGGTATATGGATAGTAGATAATAGTTTTTGTAATCTGAAAATATAAAAACAGCACGGTAACTAATGATAAAAGTGAGCGTAAACGGTATTGCAATGCGTTGAAACAAGGCCTAGGGTTCATACTTTCGCTAGTGTAAGTTCCCTCAACAATACTAACATAATTGGATCACATAAACTATCCCTCAACATGCAACAAAGAGTCACTCCAAAGTCACTAATAGCGGAGAACGAACGAAGAGATTATGGTAGGGTACGAAACCACCTCAAAGTTATTCTTTCCAATCAATCCGTTGGGCTATTCCTATAAGTGTCACAAACAGCCCTAGAGTTCGTACTAGAATAACATCTTAAGACACAAATCAACCAAAACCCTAATGTCACCTAGATACTCCAATGTCACCTCAAGTATCCGTGGGTATGATTATACGATATGCATCACACAATCTCAGATTCATCTATTCAACCAACACAAAGGACCTCGAAGAGTGCCCCAAAGTTCCTACCAGAGAATCACAACGAAAACGTGTGCGAACCCCTATGCATAGGTTTCCAATGTCACGAAACCCGCAAGTTGATCACCAAGACATACATCAAGTGTTCTCAAGTCTTTAAAGACTCAATCCGATAAGATAACTCCAAAGGGAAAACTCAATTCATTACAAGAGAGAAGAGGGGGAGGAGAAACATAGGATCCAACTATAATAACAAAGCTCACGATACATCAAGATCGTATCATCTCAAGAACACGAGAGAGAGAGAGATCAAACACATAGCTACTGGTACATACCCTCAGCCCCGAGGGAGAACTACTCCCTCCTCGTCATGGAGATCGTCGGGATGATGAAGATGGCCACCAGTGAGGGTTCCCCCCTCCGGCAGGGTGCCGGAACAGGGTCCCGATTGGTTTTTGGTGGCTACAGAGGCTTCTAGCAGCGGAACTCCCGATCTATGTTGCGTTCTGGAAGTTTTAGGGTATATGGAGTTATATAGGCAGAAGAAGCACGTCAGGGGAGCCACGGGGGCCCCACGAGGCAGGGGGCGCGCCACCCACCCTCGTGGGCAGCTCCCGTATCTTCTGACATGAGGTCCAAGTCCATCATGTGTGTTTCCTTCCAAAAATAACTTCTCCAGTTGATTTCGTTCCGTTTCGACTCCGTCTGATATTCCTTTTCTTCAAAACACTAAAATAGACATAAAACAACAAATCTGGGCTGGGCCTCCGGTTAATAGGTTAGTCCCAAAAATAATGTAAAAGTGGATAATAAAGCCCAATATTGCCTAAAACAGTAGATAATATAGCATGGAGCACTCAAAAATTATAGATACGTTGGAGACGTATCAAGCATCCCCAAGCTTAATTCCTGCTTGTCCTCGAGTAGGTAAATGATAAAAAAGATAATTTTTGATGTGGAATGCTAGTTGGCATAATTTCAATGTAATTCTTCTTACTTGTGGCATGAATATTCAGATCCATAAGATTCAAGACAAAAGTTCATATTGACATAAAAATAATAATACTTCAAGCATACTAACTAAGCAATTATGTCTTCTCAGAATAACATGGCCAAAGAAAGTTCATCCCTACAAAATCATATAGTTTAGTCATGTTTCATTTTTGTCACACAAGAATGCTCTCATCATGCACAACCCCGATGACAAGCCAAGCAATTGTTTCATACTTTAGTAATCTCAAACTCATAAACTTTCACGCAATATATGAGCGCGAGCCATGGATATAGCACTATGGGTGGAATAGAATAATGAGGGGGTTATGTGGAGAAGACAAACAAAAATAAAGTCTCACATCAACGAGGCTAATCAATGGGCTATGGAGATGCCCATCGATTGATGTTAATGCAAGGAGTAGGGATTGCCATGCAACGGATGCACTAGACCTATAAATGTATGAAAGCTCAACAAAAGAAACTAGTGGGTGTGCATCCAACTTGCTTGCTCACGAAGACCTAGGGCACTTGAGGAGGCCCATTGTTGGAATATACAAGCCAAGTTCTATAATGAAAATTCCCACTAGTATATGAAAGTGATAACATATGAGACTCTCTATATGCAAAACATGGTGCTACTTTGAAGCACAAGTGTGGGAAAAGGATAGTAGCATTGCCCCTTTTTATTATTTGGCCCCTTTTTTAATTGACATTTCTTTTTTTCTCTTTTTTTATTTGGCCTTTCTTTCTTTTCTTTTTTTTGGCCTCCCCTTTTTTTGGGACAATGATCTATTAATGATGGTCATCACACTTCTATTTATTTACAACTCAATGATACAACTCGATACTAGAACAAAGTATGACTCTATATGAATGCCTCCGGCGGTGTACCGGGATTGCGATGAATCAAGAGCGACATGTATGAAAAATTATGAACGGTGGATTTCCCACAAATACGATGTCAACTACATGATCATGCAAAGCAATATGACAATGATGATTTGTGTCATAATAAACAGAACGGTGGAAAGTTGTATGGCAATATATCTCAGAATGGCTATGGAAATTCCATAATAGGTAGGTATGGTGGCTGTTTTGAGGAAGATATAAGGAGGTTTATGTGTGACATAGCGTATGATATCACGAGGTTTGGATGCACCGGCGAAGTTTGCGCCAACTCTCAATGTGAGAAAGGGCAATGCACGGTACCGAAGAGGCTAGCAAGGATGGAAGGGTGAGAGTGCGTATAATCCATGGACTCAACATTAGTCATAAAGAACTCACATACTTATTGCAAAAATCTACAAGTCATCAAAAACCTCGGTACTACGCGCATGCTCCTAGGGGGATAGATTGGTAGGAAAAGACCATCGCTCGTCCCCGACCGCCACTCATAAGGAGGACAATCAAATAACACCTCATGTTTCAAATTTGTTACACAACGTTTACCATATGTCCATGCTACGGGACTTGCAAACTTCAACACAAGCATTTCTCAATTTCACAACTACTCAACTAGCACGACTTTGATATTATTACCTCCATATCTCAAAACAATCATCAAGCATCAAACTTCTCTTAGTATTCAAAACACTCATAAGAGAATTTTATTATTAATCTTGTATACCTAGCATATTAGGATTTTAAGCAAATTACCATGCTATTTAAGACTCTCAAAATAATATAAGTGAAGCATGAGAGTTCATCTATTTCTTCAAAATAAAACTACCACCATGCTCTAAAAGATATAAGTGAAGCACTAGAGCAAATGACAAACTACTCCGAAAGATATAAGTGAAGATCAATGAGTAGTCGAATAATTATGCAACTATGTGAAGACTCTCTAACATTTAATAATTTCAGATCTTGGTATTTTATTCAAACAGCAAGCAAAGCAAAATAAAATGACATTCTAAGAATAGCAAACATCATGTGAAGAAGCAAAAACTTAGGATCAACCGATACTAACCGATAGTTGTTGAAGAAGAAAGGTGGGATGCCAACCGGGGCATCCCCAAGCTTAGATGCTTGAGACTTCTTGAAATATTATCTTGGGGTGCCTTGGGCATCCCCAAGCTTGAGCTTTTGTGTCTCCTTAATTCCTCTCATATTATGGTCTCCCTAAATCTCAGAAGCTTCATCCACACAAAACTCAACAAGGACTCGTGAGATAAGTTAGTATAAACCATTGCAAAAACCTTATCATACTCTACTGTAGAAAATCACTAAAATTATTATTCAACATTGCATACTAAATGCCTCTGCATATTTAATAGTCCTATCCTCAAATAGAATCATTAAAGAAGCAAACATATGCAAACAATGCAAACATAACAGCAATCTGCCTAAACAGGATAGTCTGTAAAGAATGCTGCAACATCCATACTTCCCTAGCTCCAAAAATTATGAAAGAAAATTCCCACTGTAGTAAATTTATCAGAGCTTAATATGCAAAAGGTTTCAACATTTTATCACATTCTTACTTTTCTAGGGAATTATTGCAACAGCGGTAAACTTTCTGTTTTCAAACAGCAACATGTATACTTGTAACATAGGCATAGTAAAGGCTATCAATGCCACTTTTATTGAAATAAAAGATGCAAAACATTGTTCTAAATAACAGCAAGCAAATCCTAACAAAATAAATTGACGCTCCAAGCAAAACACATATCATGTGGCGAATAAAAATATAGCTCCAAGTAAAGTTACCGATGAACGAAGACGAAAGAGGGGATGCCTTCCGGGGCATCCCCAAGCTTAGGCTCTTGGTTATCCTTGAATATTACCTTGGGGTGCCTTGGGCATCCCCAAGCTTAGGCTCTTGCCACTCCTTATTCCATAGTCCATCGAATCCTTACCCAAAACTTGAAAACTTCACAACACAAAACTTAACAGAAAACTCGTAAGCTCCGTTAGTATAAGAAAATAAATCACCACTTCAAGGTACTGTAATGAACTCATTATTTATTTATATTGGTGTTAAACCTACTGTATTCCAACTTCTCTATGGTTTATAAACTATTTTACTAGCCATAGATTCATCAAAATAAGTAAACAACACATGAAAAACAGAATCTGTCAAAAACAGAACAGTCTGTAGTAATCTGGATCAAACGTATACTTCTGGAACTCATAAAATTCTCAAATAAATTGCTGGACCTGAGGAATTTATCTATTAATCATCTGAAAAATAATTAACTAAATATCACTCTCCAAATAAAAATGGCAGCAATTCTTGTGAGCGCTAAAGTTTCTGTTTTTTACAGCATGATCAACAAGACTTTCCCCAAGTCTTCCCAAAGGTTCTACTTGGCACAAACACTAATTAAAAGCATAAAACCACATATAAACAGAGGATATATGAATTATTTATTACTAAACAGGAACAAAAGCAAGGAACAAAAATAAAATTGGGTTGCCTCCCAACAAGCGCTATCGTTTAATGCCCCTAGCTAGGCATGATGATTTCAATGATGCTGACATGAAGGATAAGAATTGTAACATAAAGAGAGCATCATGAAGAATATGAATAGAACATTTAAGTCTAACCCACTTCCTATGCATAGGGATTTTGTGAGCAAGCAACTTATGGGAACAAGAATCAACTTGCATGGGAAGGTAAAACAAGCATAACTTCAAAATTTTAAGCACATAGAGAGGAAACTTGATATTATTGCAATTCCTACAAGCATATATTCCTCCCTCATAATAATTTTCAGTAGCATCATGAATTAATTCAATAATATAACCAGCACCTAAAGCATTCTTTTCATGATCTACAAGCATAGAAAATTTACTACTCTCCACATAAGCAAAATTCTTCTCATGAATAATAGTGGGGGCCAACTCAACAAAATAATTATCATGTGATTGAAAATTAAGATCAAGATGACAAGTTTCATGGTTATAATTATTCTTTAAAGCATACGTGTCATCACAATAATCATCATAGATAGGAGGCATGCTTTCATCATAATAAATTTACTCATCAAAATTTGGGGGACAAAAAATATCATCTTCATCAAACATAGCTTCCCCAAGATTGTGGCTTTGCATATCATTAGCATCATGGATATTCAAGGAATTCATACTAAGAACATTGCAATCATGCTCATCATTCAAATATTTAGTGCCAAACATTTTATAGATTTCTTCTTCTAGCACTTGAGCACAATTATCCTTTCCATCATACTCACGAAAGATATTAAAAAGGTGAAGCGTATGAGACAAACTCAATTCCATTTTTTATAGTTTTCTTTTATAAACTAAACTAGTGATAAAACAAGAAACTAAAAGACTCGATTGCAAGATCTAAAGATATACCTTCAAGCACTCACCTCCCCGGCAACGGCGCCAGAAAAGAGCTTGATGTCTACTACACAACCTTCTTCTTGTAGACGTTGTTGGGCCTCCAAGTGCAGAGGTTTGTAGGACAGTAGCAAATTTCCCTCAAGTGGATGACCTAAGGTTTATCAATCCGTAGGAGGCGTAGGATGAAGATGGTCTCTCTCAAGCAACCCTGCAACCAAATAACAAAGAGTCTCTTGTGTCCCCAACACACCCAATACAATGGTAAATTGTATAGGTGCACTAGTTCGGCGAAGAGATGGTGATACAAGTGGTATATGGATAGTAGATAATAGTTTTTGTAATCTGAAAATATAAAAACAGCAAGGTAACTAATGATAAAAGTGAGCGTAAACGGTATTGCAATGCGTTGAAACAAGGCCTAGGGTTCATACTTTCGCTAGTGTAAGTTCCCTCAACATTACTAACATAATTGGATCATAAAACTATCCCTCAACATGCAATAAAGAGTCACTCCAAAGTCACTAATAGCGGAGAACGAATGAAGAGATTATGGTAGGCTACGAAACCACCTCAAAGTTATTCTTTCCAATCAATCCGTTGGGCTATTCCTATAAGTGTCACAAACAGCCCTAGAGTTCATACTAGAATAACACCTTAAGACACAAATCAACCAAAACCCTAATGTCACCTAGATACTCCAATGTCACCTCAAGTATCCGTGGGTATGATTATATGATATGCATCACACAATCTCAGATTCATCTATTCAACCAACACAAAGGGCCTCGAAGAGTGCCCCAAAGTTCCTACCGGAGAATCACGATGAAAACGTGTGCCAACCCCTATGCATAGGTTCCCAATGTCACGAAACCCGCAAGTTGATCACCAAGACATACATCAAGTGTTCTCAAGTCTTTAAAGACTCAATCCAATAAGATAACTCCAAAGGGAAAACTCAATTCATTACAAGAGAGAAGAGGGGGGGGGGGGAGAAACATAGGATCCAACTATAATAGCAAAGCTCGCGATACATCAAGATCGTATCATCTCAAGAACACGAGAGAGAGAGAGAGATCAAACACATAGCTACTGGTACATACCCTCAGCCCCGAGGGAGAACTACTCCCTCCTCATCATGGAGAGCGCCGGGATGATGAAGATGGCCACCAGTGAGGGTTCCCCCCTCCGGCAGGGTGCCGGAACAGGGTCCCGATTGGTTTTTGGTGGCTACGGAGGCTTCTGGCGGCGGAACTCCCAATCTATGTTGCATTCTGGAAGTTTTAGGGTATATGGACTTATATAGGTAGAAGAAGCACGTCAGGGGAGCCACGGGGGCCCACGAGGCAGGGGGCGCGCCCTAGGGGGGTGGGCACGCCCCCACCCTCGTGGGCAGCTCCCATATCTTCTGACGTGAGGTCCAAGTCCATCAGGTGTGTTTCCTTCCAAAAATAACTTCTCCAGTTGATTTCGTTCCGTTTCGACTCCGTCTGATATTCCTTTTCTTCAAAACACTGAAATAGACATAAAACAACAAATCTGGGCTGGGCCGCCGGTTAATAGGTTAGTCCCAAAAATAATATAAAAGTGGATAATAAAGCCCAATATTGCCCAAAACAGTAGATAATATAGCATGGAGCAATCAAAAATTATAGATACGTTGGAGACGTATCAGTATCATCCATGCTAGTTTATTTTCCTTTTTATGCTCCCTTCTTGTGTGTTTAGTAAACCTTAAGAAAAACAAAAAAATTAGCTGTAGTTTTTAGTTAGTTTAATTTCCATGCTTGTAGTAGTAATTAAAAAGAGAAAACCTAAAAATATTTCATGTTCTTCTTTTGCTTGTTGGGAGCTCTCCCATGCAAATAGTTTTATTTCTTTTCTTTGGGGGTCGATAGGAGAAGACCATAATTAAATTGTTGAAGTGGCTCTTGTATGCATACTTGTTGATCTGACAAAAGAGCCCATATTGCCTTGTCTTCTCCTATTTTATTGAATGCCTGCAGATTCCAGCTTAGTCCAATGCACGTGATTATTATTATTCACATCTTTCGCTCGTGCAAGTGAAGGGCAATTATGACGATATATGATGGACTGACTGAGATAAGAAAGGATGGTATGAACTCGACCTCTTTTGTTTTTGTAAATATGATTAGTTCGTCGTTCCTGATTCAGCCTATTGTGAATAAACATGTTTGCAATGACAACTAGAGATCATACTTTCTTGTGCCATGCTTGATTAGCTATGAGTTATAATGGTTTACCTTGCGTGCCAACATGCTATTAAAATGGTTGTGATGTGGTATGATAGGGTGGTATCCTCCTCTGAATGATTTAAGTGACTTGACTTGGCGCATGTTCACGCATGTAGTTGAAACAAAATCAACATAGCCTTCATGATATTTATGTTCATGGTGGATTATATCTTACTCATGCTTGCATTCGGTGTTGATTAATTTTAATGCATGTTCATGACTGTTGTCGCTCTCTAGCTGGTCGCTTCCCAGTCTTTTGCTAGCCTTCACCTGTACTAAGCGGGAATACTACTTGTGCATCCAACCCTTTAAACCCCAAAGTTATTCCATATGAGTCCACTATACCTACCTATATACGGTATCTACCTGCTGTTCCAAGTAAATTTGTATGTGCCAAACTCTAAATCTTCAAATAAATATCCTGTTTTGTATGCTCGAATAGCTCATGTATCAACTAGGGTTGTCTGTATCTTTCATGTTAGGCGGGTTATTCTCTAGGGGAGTGGACTCCGCTCCTCACTCACGAGATAAATGGCTGGTCACCGGGATGCCCAGTCCCATGCTTTATGCAAACTAAATCAAAATAATTGCAAACAAAACTCCCCCTGGGACTCTTGTTAGTTGGATGCACTCGTTGTTTCGAGCAAGCCATGGATTGATGCTTGTTGGTGGAAGGGGGAGTATAAACTTTACCATTCTGTTTGGGAACCGCCTATAATGTGTGTAGCATGGAAGATATCGCCATCTCTTGGTTGTTATGTTGACAATAAAAGTATACCGCTCAAAATATTATTCACCTCTTTTTCAAAACCGAGCTCTAGCACCTCTACAAATCCCCGCTTCCCTCTGCGAAGGGCCTATCTATTTAATTTTATGCTGAGTCATCATCCTCTTATTGAAAAGCACCAGTTGGAGAGCACCGCTGTCATAGCATTCATTACTAGTTTACATTGAGTATGACTTGAGTGGATCTCTTTTACCATGAATTACAATGTCTAGTTGGTCCTTGGTCTTTAAAGGTGCTCTGCATTTATGTTTTGCAGTCTCAGAAAGGGCTAGCGAGATACCACCTTGTTATATCATATTATGATTGTTTTGAGAAAGTGTTGTCATCCGAGATTTGTTATTATTGCTCGCTAATTGATTATGTTATTGATATGAGTAAACTTGAGACCTAAGCGTCATTGCGAATGTGGTTAGTTATAATCTTTGCTGAAAGCTTGAATGCTGACTTTACATATTTACAACAACAAGAGCAAACAAAGGGCAGCCCCAGTGCATGTAGCTCCCGCTTGCGCAGGGTCTGGGGAAGGGTCCGACCACTTTGGGTCTATTGTACGCAACCTTTCCCTACATTTCTGCAAGAGGCTATTTCCAGGACTTGAACCCGTGACCTCATGGTCACAAGGCAGCAGCTTTACCACTGCGCCAAGGCTCCCCTTCAACAAGAGCAAACAGAGTTTGTAAAAGTTTTTCTTTATCACTTTCAGTTTGTCAACTGAATTGCTTGAGGACAAGCAAAGGTTTAAGCTTGGGGGAGTTGATACGTCTCCGTCGTATCTACTTTTCCAAACACTTTTGCCCTTGTTTTGGACTCTAACTTGCATGATTCGAATGGAACTAACCCAGACTGACGCTGTTTTCAGCAGAATTACCATGGTGTTATTTATGTGCAGAAACAAACATTCTCGGAATGACCTGAAACTTCACGGAGCAAATTTTTGGATAATATAAAATACCTGCAAAAGATGAAGGCCAGGGGGCCCACCACCTGTCCACGAGGGTGGGGGCGCGCCCCCTACCTCGTGGGCCCCCTGGTGCCTCTCCGACTCCAACTCCAACTCTATATATTGTGTTTCGGGGAGAAAAAAATAAGGTAGAAGAATTCATTGCGTTTTACGATACGGAGCCGCTGCCAAGCCCTAAAACCTCTCGGGAGGGCTGATCTGGAGTCCGTTCGGGGCTCCGGAGAGTGGAATCCGTCACCATCGTCATCATCAACCATCCTCCATCACCAATTTCATGATGCTCACCGCCGTGCATGAGTAATTCTATCGTAGGCTTGCTGGACAGTGATGGGTTGGATGGGATCTATCATGTAATCGAGTTAGTTTTGTTATGGTTTGATCCCTAGTATCCACTATGTTATGAGATTGATGTTGCTATGGCTTTGCTATGCTTAATGCTTGTCACTAGGGCCCGAGTGCCATGATTTTAGATCTGAACCTATTATGTTTTCATCAATATATGAGTGTTCTTGATCCTATCTTGCAAGTCTATAGTCACCTATTATGTGTTATGATTCATTAACCCCGAAGTGACAATAATCGGGATACTTACCGGTGATGACCATACTTTGAGGAGTTCATGTATTCACTACGTGTTAATGCTTTGTTCCGGTTCTCTATTAAAAGGAGGCCTTAATATCCCTTAGTTTCCGTAAGGACCCCGCTGCTACGGGAGGGTAGGACAAAAGATGTCATGCAAGTTCTTTTCCATAAGCATGTATGACTATGTTCGGAATACATGCCTACATTATATCAATGAACTGAAGCTAGTTCCGTGTCACCCTAGGTTATGACTGTTACATGATGAACCGCATCTGGCATAATTCTCCATCACCGATCCATTGCCTACGAGCTTTCCATATATTGTTCTCCGCTTATTTACTTTTATGTTGCTATTGCTATCATTACTACAAAATACCAAAAACATTACTTTTACTACTGTTACCTTTTGCTACCGTTACCACTACTATCATATTACTTTGCTACTAAATACTTTGCTGTAGATATTAAGTTTCTAGGTGTGGTTGAATTGACAACTCAGCTGCTAATACTTGAGAGTATTCTTTGGCTCCCCTTGTGTCGAATCAATAAATTTGGGTTGAATACTTTACCCTCGAAAACTGTTGTGATCCCCTATACTTGTGGGTTATCAATCATTGGCACCTGCAACTGTTTGGAAGTATCTATGAGTCACGAGGACTCAACAATCTCACACCCGCGAGATCAAGACTATTTAAGCTTATGGGTAGGAAAGGGTAGTGAGGTGTAGCTGCAGCAAGCACTAAGCATATATGGTGGCTATCTTATGCAAATAAGAGCGAGAAGAGAAGCAACGCAACGGTCGTGATCTAGAAGTGATCAAGAAGTGATCCTGAAACTACTTACGTTCAAGCATAACACAAGAACCGTGTTCACTTCCCGAACTCCACCGAGAAGAGACCATCACGGCTACACATGCGGTTGATTCGTTTTAATTAAGTTAATTGTCAAGTTCTCTACAACCGGATATTAACAAATTCCCATCTGCCACATAACCGCGGGCACGACTTTTGAAAATTCAAACCCTGCAGGGGTGTCCCAACTTAGCCCATCACAAGCTCTCACGATCAACGAAGGATATTCCTTCTCCCGAGAAGACCCGATCAGTCTCAGAATCCCGGTTATAAGACATTTCAACAATGGTAAAACAAGATCAGCAAAGCCGCCCGAATGTGCCGACAAATCTCGATAGGAGCTGTACATATCTCGTTCTCAGGGCACACCAGATGGGCAAGACGTCCGGTTGGCATAGACCCTGGTTGCCCAGGGGGCGCCGGTCATCGCCCAGTTTGGACCCACACTTAGAGAAGCACTGGCCCGGGGGGGGGGGGGGTTAAAATAAAGATGACACTCGGGAGCGCGACTCCCAAGGGAAAAGTAATAGGTGGTGGTGAGGCAAATGGTAAAACCAAGGTTGGGCCTTGCTGGAGGAGTGATAACCCACAAGTATAGGGGATCACAACAGTTTTCGATAAGTAAGAGTGTCGAACCCAACTAGGAGCTAAAGGTAGAACAAATATTCCCTCAAGTTCTATCGACCACCAATACAACTCTACGCACGCTTGACGTTTGCTTTACCTAGAACAAGTATGAAACTAGAAGTACTTTGTAGGTGTTGTTGGATAGGTTTGCAAGATAATAAAGAGTACGTAAATAAAAAGTAGGGGCTGTTTAGATAAAGAAACAATAAAGTAAATATAGCGAGTGTGGAGAAGTGGTGGTAGGAGTTGTGAAATTGCCCCTAAGCAATTGACTACTTTACTAGACCGATAGCAAGTATTATGTGGGAGGGGCCACTGCTAGCATGTCATCCCTGACTTGGAATTCTATGCACTTATGATTAGAGCTATTAGCAAGCATCTGCAACTACTAATGTTCATTAAGGTAAAACCCAACCATAGAATTAAGATATATTGGTCCTCCTTCAATCCCGTATGCATCAATTTCTATGCTAGGTTGAACCTTCTGTCACTCTTGCCATCCAATACATAGTCCTATCAACATACAACTAACCCTAGGGTGTGATCCACGCGCGCAATCATATGATGGGCACCAAAGGACAGCAACATAACCACAAGCAAATTAAATCAATCATAGCAAATCATCAATCACCAATAGGACAACGAAAATCTACTCAGACATCATAGGATGGCAACACATCACTGGATAATAATATGAAGCATAAAGCACCATGTTCAAGTAGAGGGTACATCGGGTTGCAGGAGAGTGGACCGCTGTATATAGAGGGGGGAAGGTGATGGAGATGTTGGTGAAGATGGCGGAGGTGTTGGGGTAGATCGCGGTGATGATGATGATGATGATGAAGGCCACGACAGCGTTCCGGCGCCACCGAAAGAGAAGGGGAGAGGGGGCCCCTTCGTCTTCTTCTTCCTTGACCTCCTCCCTAGATGGGAGAAGGGTTTCCCCTCTGGTCCTTGGCCTCCATGGCATGGGAGGGGCGAGAGCCCCTCCGAGATTGGATCTGTCTCTCTGTCTCTCTGTTTCTGCATTATCATATTCTACCCTTTCACCGTTTCTTATATTCCCGGAGATCCGTAACTCCGATTGGGCTGAAATTTTGACACGATCTCTATCCGGATATTAGCTTTCTTGCAGCGAAAGAAGGGCATCAACCGCCTTACGGGTGGCCCACGAGGGTCAAGGGCGCACCCAGGGGGGCAGACACGCCCCCTGCCTCGTGGCCACCTCGGGCACCGTCTCGCATGGATTTTTCTTCCCAAAAATCATATATATTCCAAAAAAACTCTGTCAGTTTTTATCCCGTTTGTACTCTGTTTGATATGGATATTCCGCGAAACAAAAAACATGCAACAAACAGGAACTGACACTGGGCACTGGATCAATATGTTAGTCCCAAAAATAGTATAAAAAGTTGCCAAAAGTATATGAAAGTTGAATAATATTGGCATGGAACAATAAAAAATTATAGATATGACGGAGACGTATCAGCATCCCCAAGTTTAATTCCTGCTCGTCCTCGAGTAGGTAAATGATAAAAAAGATAATTTTTGATATGGAATGCTACCTAGCATATTCTTGATCATATGTCTAATCATGGCATGAATATTAAGACACGAGTGATTCAAAGCAATAGTCTATCATTTGACATAAAAACAATAATACTTCAAGCCAACTAATAAAGCAATCATGTCTTTTCAAAATAACATGGCCAAAGAAAGTTATCCCTACAAAATCATATATTCTGGCTATGCTCCATCTTCACCACACAAAATACTCACATCATGCACAACCCCGATGGCAAGCCGAGCAATTGGTTCATACTTTTTAACGCACTTCAACATTTTCAACCTTCACGCAATACATGAGTGTGAGCCATGGACATAGCACTATAGGTGGAATAGAATGGTGGTTGTGGAGAAGACAAAAAGGAGAAGATAGTCTCACATCAACTAGGTGTATCAACGGGCTATGGAGATGGCCATCAATAGATATCAATGTGAGTGAGTAGGGATTGCCATGCAACCGATGCACTAGAGCTATAAGTATATGAAAGTTCAAACTGAAACTAAGTGGGTGTGCATCCAACTTGCTTGCTCATGAAGACCTAGGGCATTTGAGGAAGCCCATCGTTGGAATATACAAGCCAAGTTCTATAATGAAAATTCCCACTAGTATATGAAAGTGATAACTCAAGAGACTCTCTATATGAAGAACATGGTGCTACTTTGAAGCACAAGTGTGGTAAAAGGATAGTAACATTGCCCCTTTTCTCTTTTTCTCTCATTCTTTTCTTTTTTTTCTTTTTTTGTCTTTTAGGATTCTTTGGCCTCTCTCTTTTTTTGGGGGGCTTCTTTGGCCACTTTTATTTTGATAACCTCACATGGGACAATGTTCTAATAATGATGATCATCACACTTTTATTTACTTACAACTCGATATCTAGAACAAAGATATGACTCTATATGAATGCCTCCAGCGGTGTACCAGGATGTGCAATGATCTAGCGTAGCAATGACATCAAAAAACGGACAAGCCATGAAAACATCATGCTAGCTATCTTACGATCATGCAAAGCAATATGACAATGAATGCTCAAGTCATGTATATGATGATGATGAAAGTTGCATGGCAATATGCTCAGAATGGCTATGGGAATGCCATAATAGGTAGGTATGGTGACTGTTTTTAGGAAGGTATATGGTGGGTTTATGGTACCGGCGAAAGTTGCACGATACTAGAGAGTCTAGCAATGGTGGAAGGGTGAGAGTGCGTATAATCCATGGACTCAACATTAGTCATAAAGAACTCACATACTTATTGCAAAAATTTATTAGCCCTCTAAGAAAAGTACTACTACACATGCCCCTAGGGGGATAGATTGGTAGGAAAAGACCATCGCTCATCCCCGACCGCCACTCATAAGGAAGACAATCAATAAATACCTCATGCTCCAACTTCGTTACATAATGGTTCACCATACGTGCATGCTACGGGAATCAAAAACCTCAACACAAGTATTTGTACTAATCCACAACTACTCACTATCATGACTCTAATATCACCATCTTTATATCGCAAAACTATTGCAAGGAATCAAACATATCATATTCAGCGATCTACAAGTTTATGTAGGATTTTATGACTAACCATGTGAATGACCAGTTCCTGTCATCTCTCTAAATAGATATAAGTGAAGCAAGAGAGTTCAATTCTTTCTACAAAAGATATGCCCACACTCTAACAAATATAAGTGAAGCAAAAGAGCATTCTACAAATGCTGGTTGTATATGTAAAGAGAAACATGCAATCCAAACTTCAAATGATATAAATGAAGCACATGAAACATTCTATAAAGCCATACTCAAAAGATATAAGTGAAGTGCAAAGAGCATTCTATAAATCAATCAAGGACTATCTCATACCAGCATGGTGCATAAAATAAAAATGAAAACTTAATGCAAAAGACGCTCCAAGGTTGCACATATCGCATGAACGAAACGAATCCGACAACATACCGATATTTGTTGAAGAAAGAGGGGATGCCTTCCGGGGCATCCCCAAGCTTAGACGCTTGAGTCTCCTTGAATATTTACTTGGGGTGCCTCGGGCATCCCCAAGCTTGAGCTCTTGCCTCTCTTCCTTCTTCTCACATCGAGACCTTCTCGATCATCGAACACTTCATCTACACAAAACTTCAACAGAAAACTCGGTAAGATCCGTTAGTATAATAAAGCAAATCACTACTCTAAGTACTATTGCAAGCCAATTCATATTTTGTTTTTGCATTGTGTCTACTATAGTATAACTTTTTCATGGCTTAATCCACTAATATAAATTGATAGTTTCATCAAAACAAGCAAACTATGCATCAAAAACACAATCTGTCTAAAACAGAACAGTCTGTAATAATCTGAACATTCACCATATGTCTGATACTTGAAAAATTATACCAAAATTAGGAAAAATAAAAAATTTGTATAGGAAGACAGTGCAAAAAGAATCAGAACCATTTGACGTTCTAGCTAAAAATGTAAACTCGCGCACTACAACCAAAGTTTCTGTCCTGCACCGTACAAACCATCAAGCAAATGTAAACATCCTAAAGGCAAACCTTGGCACATTATTTTTATAATACAATGGAATTGTACAAGGGGATAATTATTTTTATTGAAAAGTTTCTGTAATCAAGATTCACAAAGTTTCCATGAGCATGAACAAAGTTCAAGGCTAGCTCCCACTTCAACAATGCTTGTCTTTCTCACTTTCGCTTTCCTTTTCGAAAAAGTTTTGGGTTCCCCTCTTTATTTTTGTTGTTTTTAAACTATATAAAAGCACTCAACAGAAATAAATGACTCTCTAAAACTTCTGGGTTGTCTCCCTGGCAGTGCTTTCTTTAAAGCCATTAAGCTAGGCATATAGTGCTCAAGTAATGGATCCACCCGGATCCCAAGGTATATCAAAGCCAATTTTAATTAACAATGATTTGTAATTTAGTGGTGAGAACAAGGTAACATATATCATGTAATGACGAAGTCTAACTCTCTTCCTATGCATCGGCATGTCATAAAAGAACAATTCATGCACACAAAGTAAAGGCCAATGCATAGTATAAACAGTTTCTTGCAATTTTGTTGTATTGGAAACATAAAGAGGCGGAGATGTAGTTCCTCTCTCATAATAATTGCAAGTAGGAGCAGCAAGCACATGCATATTATATCTATCAAAATCATCATGTGTAGTAGTGAAAGACAACCCATCAATATAATCCTTAATAAGGGCAAACTTCTCCGATATAGTGTAGTCTGGAGAATTCGAAAAGATAATAGGACTATCATGCGTGGGTGCAATAGCAACAATTTCATGTTTAACATAAGGAACTATAGCAAGTTCATATCCATAAGCATAACTCATATTGGCATCTGATAACCCACAAGTATAGGGGATCACAACAGTTTTCGAGGGTAGAGTATTCAACCCAAATTTGTTGATTCAACACAAGGGGAGCCAAAGAATATTCTCAAGTATTAGCAGCTGAGTTGTCAATTCAACCACACCTGGAAACTTAGTATCTGCAGCAAAGTGTTTAGTAGCAAAGTAATATGATAGTGGTGATAACGGTAACAAAGTAAAGACAGCAAAAGTAATGTTTTTGGTATTTTTGTAGTGATTGTAACAGTAGCAACGGAAAAGTAAATAAGCGTAAACCAGTATATGGAAAACTCATAGGCACCGGATCAATGATGGATAATTATGCCGGATGTGGTTCATCATGTAACAGTCATAACATAGGGTGACACAGAACTAGCTCCAGTTCATTAATATAATGTAGGCATGTATTCCGTAAATAGTCATACGTGCTTATGGAAAAGAACTTGCATGACATCTTTTGTCCTACCCTCCCGTGGCAGCGGGGTCCTATTGGAAACTAAGGGATATTAAGGCCTCCTTTTAATAGAGAACCGGAACAAAGCATTAACACATAGTGAATACATGAACTCCTCAAACTATGGTCATCACCGGGAGTGGTCCCGATTATTGTCACTTCGGGGTTGCCGGATCATAACACATAGTAGGTGACTATAGACTTGCAAGATAGGATCTAGAACTCACATATATTCATGAAAACATAATAGGTTCAGATCTGAAATCATGGCACTCGGGCCCTAGTGACAAGCATTAAGCATAGCAAAGTCATAGCAACATCAATCTCAGAACATAGTGGATACTAGGGATCAAACCCTAACAAAACTAACTCGATTACATGATAAATCTCATCCAACCCATCACCGTCTAGCAAGCCTACGATGCAATTACTCACGCACGGCGGTGAGCATCATGAAATTGGTGATGGAGGATGGTTGATGATGACGACGGCGACGAATCCCCCTCTCCGGAGCCCCGAACGAACTCCAGATCAGCCCTCCTGAGAGAGATTTGTTGGAAATATGCCCTAGAGGCAATAATAAAAGTATTATTATATTTCATTGTTCATGATAATTGTCTTTTATTCATGCTATAACTGTATTATCCGGAAATCGTAATACACGTGTGAATACTTAGACCACACTATGTCCCTGGTAAGCCTCTAGTTGACCAGCTCGTTGTGATCAACAGATAGTCATGGTTTCCTGACTATGGACATTGGATGTCGTTGATAACGGGATCACATCATTAGGAGAATGATGTGATGGACAAGACCCAATCCTAAGCATAGCATAAAAGATCGTGTAGTTCGTTTTGCTAGAGCTTTGCAAGTGTCAAGTATCTCTTCCTTCGACCATGAGATCGTGTAACTCCCGGATACCGTAAGAGTGCCTTGGGTGTATCAAACGTCACAACGTAACTGGGTGACTATAAAGGTGCATTACAGGTAACTCCGAAAGTAGCTGTTGGGTTGACACGGATCGAGACTGGGATTTGTCACTCCGTATGACGGAGAGGTATCTCTGGGCCCACTCGGTAATGCATCATCATATTGAGCTCAATGTGACCAAGGTGTTGGACACGGGATCATGCATTACGGTACGAGTAAAGTGACTTGCCGGTAACGAGACTGAACAAGGTATTGGGATACCGTCGATCGAGTCTCGGGCAAGTAACGTACCGATTGACAAAGGGAATTGCATACAGGGTTTGATCGAATCCTCGACATAGTGGTTCATCCGATGACAACATCGAGGAGCATGTGGGAGCCATCATGGGTATCCAGATCCCGCTGATGGTTATTTACTGAGAGCGTCTCGGTCATGTCTGCATGTCTCCCGAACCCGTAGGGTCTACACACTTAAGGTTCGGTGACGCTAGGGTTATGAAGATATGTATATGCAGAAACCCGAATGTTGTTCGGAGTCCCGGATGAGATCCCGGACGTCACGAGGAGTTCCGGAATGGTCCGTAGGTAAAGAATTATATATAGGAAGTGCTATTTCGGGCATCGGGACAAGTTTCGGGGTTATCGGTATTGTACCGGGACCACCGGAAGGGTCCCGGGGGTCCACCGGGTGGGGCCACCTGTCCCGGGGGGCCACATGGGCTGTAGGGGGTGCGCCTTGGCCATCATGGGCCAAGGGCACCAGCCCCTATAGGCCCATGCGCCTAGGGTTTCCCCCTAGGAGGAGTCCTAGTGGTGGAAGGCACCCCTAGGTGCCTTGGGGGGGGAGGGAAACCTCCCCTAGGCCGCCGCCCCCCCTAGTAGATCTCATCTACTAGGGCCGGCGCCCCCCCTGGCACCCCTATATATAGTGGGGGAGAGGAGGGACTTCATACACTAGCCCCTGGCGCCTCCACCTCCCCCCGTTACGTCTCTCCCTCGTAGTCTCGGCGAAGCCCTGCTGCTGTGACGCCCTGCATCCACCACCACGCCGTCGTGCTGCTGGATCTTCATCAACATCTCCTTCCCCCTTGCTGGATCAAGAAGGAGGAGACGTCTCCCGTCCCGTACGTGTGTTGAACGCGGAGGTGCCGTCCGTTCGGCGTTGGTCATCGGTGATTTGGATCACGTCGAGTACGACTACATCATCACCTTGCAAGCTTCCGCACGCGATCTACAAGTGGTATGTAGATGCAAACTCTCTCCCTAGACTCGTTGCTTAGATGAACTCATAGATGGATCTTGGTGAAACCGTAGGAAAATTTTAATTTTCTGCAACGTTCCCCAACAGTGGCATCATGAGCTAGGTCTATGCGTAGTTCTCTTTGCACGAGAAGAACACAACTTTGTTGTGGGCGTGGATTTTGTCATCTTACTTGCCTCTACTAGTCTTTTCTTGCTCAACGGTATTGTGGGATGAAGCGGCCCGGACCAACCTTACACGTACGCTTACGTGAGACCGGTTCCACCGACTGACATGCACAAGTTGCATAAGGTGGCTGGCGGGTGTCTGTCTCTCCCACCTTAGTTGGAGCGGAATCGATGAACAGGGCCCTTATGAAGGGTAAATAGAAGTTGACAAAATCACGTTGTGGTGATTCGTAGGTAAGAAAACGTTCTTGCTAGAACCCAATTGCAGCCACGTAAAAGATGCAACAACAATTAGAGGACGTCTAACTTGTTTTTGCAGCGATTGATCATGTGATGTGATATGGCCAGAAGTTGTGATGAATGATGAATTGTGATGTATGAGATCATGTTCTTTGTAATAGGATTCACGACTTGCATGTCGATGAGTATGACAACCGGCAGGAGCCATAGGAGTTGTCATTATTTTTTGTATGACCTGCGTGTCATTGAATAACGTCATGTAATCTACTTTACTTTATTGCTAAACGTTAGTCATAGAAGTAGAAGTAGTCGTTGGTGTGACAACTTCATGAAGACATGATGATGGAGATCATGGTGTCAAGCCGGTGACAAGATGATCATGGAGCCCCGAAGATGAAGATCAATGGAGCTATATGATATTGGCCATATCATGTCACAACTATATAATTGCATGTGATGTTTATTATGTATTATGCATCTTGTTTACTTAGGACGACTGTAGTAAATAAGATGATCCCTTCTTTCAAGAAGTGTTCTCCCCTAACTGTGCACCGTTGCTACAGTTCGTCGTTTCTAAGCACCACGTGATGATCGGGTGTGATGGATTCTTACGTTCACATACAACGGGTGTAAGACAGTTTTACACAGCGAAAACACTTAGGGTTAACTTGACGAGCCTAGCATGTGCAGACATGGCCTCGGAACACGGAGACCGAAAGGTCGAACATGAGTCGTATGGAAGATACGATCAACATGAAAATGTTCACCGACGATGACTAGTCCGTCTCACGTGATGATCGGACACGGGCTAGTCGACTCGGATCGTGTAACACTTAGATGACCAAAGGGATGTCTAATCTAAGTGGGAGTTCATAATTTGATTAGAACTTTATTATCATGAACTTAGTCTAAAACCTTTGCAAATATGTCTTGTAGATCAATGGCCAACGCTAATGTCACAATGAACTTCAACGCGTTCCTAGAGAAAACCAAGCTGAAAGATGATGGCAGCAACTATACGGACTGGGTCCGGAACCTGAGGATCATCCTCATAGCTGCCAGGAAACAATATGTCCTAGAAGGACCGCTAGGTGACGCTCCCGTCCCAGAGAACCAAGACATTATGAATGCTTGGCAGTCTCGCGCTGATGATTACTCCCTCGTTCAGTGCGGCATGCTTTACAGCTTAGAACCGGGGCTCCAAAAGCGTTTTGAGCATCACGGAGCATATGAGATGTTCGAAGAGCTGAAACTAGTTTTCCAAGCTCATGCCTGGGTCGAGAGATATGATGTCTTCGACAAGTTCTATAGTTGTAAGATGGAGGAGAACAGTTCTGTCAGTGAGCACATCCTGAAGATGTCTGGGTTGCACAACCGTATGACCCAGCTGAACATTAACCTCCCAGATGAGGCGGTCATTGACAGAATCCTCCAGTCGCTCCCACCAAGCTACAAGAGCTTTGTGATGAACTACAACATGCAGGGAATGGAAAAGACCATTCCTGAAGTGTTCTCGATGCTGAAGTCAGCAAAGGCTGAAATCAAGAAAGAACATCAAGTGTTGATGGTCAATAAGACCACTAAGTTCAAGAAGGGCAAGGGTAAGAAGAACTTCAAGAAGGACGGCAAAGATATTGCCGCGCCTGGTAAGCCAGTTACCGGGAAGAAGTCAAAGAATGGACCCAAGCCTGAGACTGAGTGCTTTTATTGCAAGGGGAAGGGTCACTGGAAGCGGAACTGCCCCAAATACTTAGCGGATAAGAAGGCCGGCAACACCAAAGGTATATTTGATATACATGTGATTGATGTGTACCTTACCAGTACTCGTAGTAACTCCTGGGTATTTGATACCGGTGCCGTTGCTCATATTTGTAACTCACAGCAGGAGCTGCGGAATAAACGGAGACTGGCGAAGGACGAGGTGACGATGCGCGTCGGGAATGGTTCCAGAGTCGATGTGATCGCCGTCGGCACGCTGCCTCTACATTTACCTACAGGATTAGTTTTGAACCTTAATAATTGTTATTTAGTGCCAAGTTTGAGCATGAACATTGTATCAGGATCTCGTTTAATACGAGATGGCTACTCATTTAAGTCTGAGAATAATGGTTGTTCGATTTATATGATAGATATGTTTTATGGTCATGCTCCGATGGTCAATGGTTTATTCTTAATGAATCTCGAGCGTAATATTACACATGTTCATAGTGTAGATGCCAAAAGATTTAAAGTTGATAACGATAGTCCCACATACTTGTGGCACTGCCGCCTTGGTCACATTGGTGTCAAGCGCATGAAGAAGCTCCATGCCGATGGACTTTTAGAGTCTCTTGATTATGAATCGTTTGACACGTGCGAACCATGCCTCTTGGGCAAAATGACCAAGACTCCGTTCTCTAGAACAATGGAGCGAGCAACCAACTTGTTGGAAATCATACATACCGATGTGTGCGGTCCAATGAGCGTTGAGGCTCGCGGAGGATATCGTTATGTTCTCACTCTCACAGATGACTTGAGTAGATATGGGTATGTCTACTTAATGAAACACAAGTCTGAGACCTTTGAAAAGTTCAAGGAATTTCAGAATGAGGTGGAGAATCAACGTGACCGAAAGATAAAATTCTTACGATCAGATCGTGGAGGAGAATACTTAAGTCACGAATTTGGTACACACTTAAAGAAATGTGGAATCGTTTCACAGCTCACGCCGCCTGGAACACCTCAGCGAAACGGTGTGTCCGAACGTCGTAATCGCACTCTATTGGATATGGTGCGGTCTATGATGTCTCTTACCGATTTACCGCTATCATTTTGGGGATACGCTCTAGAGACAGCTACATTCACTTTAAATAGGGCACCGTCTAAATCCGTTGAGACGACACCGTATGAATTATGGTTTGGAAAGAAACCTAAGCTGTCGTTTCTAAAAGTTTGGGGATGCGAAGCTTATGTCAAGAAACTTCAACCTGAAAAGCTTGAACCCAAGTCGGAAAAATGCGTATTCATAGGATACCCTAAGGAAACTGTAGGGTATACCTTCTACTTAAGATCCGAAGGCAAGATCTTTGTTGCCAAGAACGGATGCTTTCTGGAAAAAGAGTTTCTCTCGAAAGAAGTAAGTGGGAGGAAAGTAGAACTCGATGAAGTACTACCTCTTGAGCGGGATAGTGATGCAGCACAGGAAACCGTTCCTGTGATGCCCACACCAACTGAAGAGGAAAACCATGATAATGATCAAGGTACTTCGGATCAAGTTACTGCTGAACTTCGTAGGTCCACAAGGACACGTTCCGCACCAGAGTGGTACGGCAACCCTGTCCTGGAAATCATGTTGTTAGACAACAATGAACCTTCGAACTATGAAGAAGCAATGGCGGGCCCGGATTCCAACAAATGGCTTGAAGCCATGAAATCCGAGATAGAATCCATGTATGAAAACAAAGTATGGACTTTGACAGACTTGCCCGATGATCGGCGAGCGATAGAAAACAAATGGATCTTTAAGAAGAAGACGGACGCGGATGGTAATATTACCATCTATAAAGCTCGACTTGTCGCTAAGGGTTATCGACAGGTTCAAGGGATTGACTACGACGAGACATTCTCTCCCGTAGCGAAGCTAAAGTCCGTCCGAATCATGTTAGCAATTGCCGCATACTATGATTATGAGATATGGCAGATGGACGTCAAAACAACATTCCTTAACGGGCATCTTAAGGAAGAACTGTATATGATGCAGCCGGAAGGTTTTGTCGATCCTCGGAACGCTAACAAAGTATGCAAGCTCCAGCGATCCATTTATGGACTGGTGCAAGCATCTCGGAGTTGGAACATTCGCTTTGATGAGATGATCAAAGCGTTTGGGTTTATGCAGACTTACGGAGAAGCCTGCGTTTACAAGAAAGTGAGTGGGAGCTCTGTAGCATTTCTCATATTATATGTAGATGACATACTCCTGATGGGAAATAATATAGAATTTCTGGACAGCATTAAGGCCTACTTGAATAAGTGTTTTTCAATGAAGGACCTTGGAGAAGCTGCTTATATATTAGGCATCAAGATCTATAGAGATAGATCGAGACGCCTCATAGGTCTTTCACAAAGCACATACCTTGATAAGATTTTGAAGAGATTCAGAATGGATCAGTCCAAGAAGGGGTTCTTGCCTATGTTACAAGGTATGAGACTGAGCTCAGCTCAGTCACCGACCACGGCAAAAGATAAAGAAGAGATGAGTGTCATCCCCTATGCTTCAGCCATAGGATCTATTATGTATGCCATGCTGTGTACCAGACCCGATGTAAACCTTGCCGTAAGTTTGGTAGCAAGATACCAAAGTAATCCCGGCAAGGAACACTGGACAGCGGTCAAGAATATCCTGAAGTACCTGAAAAGGACAAAGGACATGTTTCTCGTTTATGGAGGAGACGAAGAGCTCGTCGTAAAGGGTTACGTCGACGCTAGCTTCGACTCAGATCTGGATGACTCTAAGTCACAAACCGGATACGTGTATATGTTGAATGGTGGAGCAGTACGCTGGTGCAGCTGCAAGCAGAGCGTCGTGGCGGGATCTACATGTGAAGCGGAGTACATGGCAGCCTCGGAGGCAGCACATGAAGCGATTTGGGTGAAGGAGTTCATCACCGACCTAGGAGTCATACCCAATGCGTCGGGGCCGATCAAACTCTTCTGTGACAACACTGGAGCTATTGCCCTCGCAAAGGAGCCCAGGTTTCACAAGAAGACCAGGCACATCAAGCGTCGTTTCAACTCCATCCGTGAAAATGTTCAAGATGGAGACATAGAGATTTGCAAAGTGCACACGGATCTGAATGTCGCAGATCCGCTGACTAAACCTCTCTCGCGTGCAAAACATGATCAACACCAGAACTCTATGGGTGTTCAATTCATCACAATGTAACTAGATTGGTGACTCTAGTGCAAGTGGGAGACTGTTGGAAATATGCCCTAGAGGCAATAATAAAAGTATTATTATATTTCATTGTTCATGATAATTGTCTTTTATTCATGCTATAACTGTATTATCCGGAAATCGTAATACACGTGTGAATACTTAGACCACACTATGTCCCTGGTAAGCCTCTAGTTGACCAGCTCGTTGTGATCAACAGATAGTCATGGTTTCCTGACTATGGACATTGGATGTCGTTGATAACGGGATCACATCATTAGGAGAATGATGTGATGGACAAGACCCAATCCTAAGCATAGCATAAAAGATCGTGTAGTTCGTTTTGCTAGAGCTTTGCAAGTGTCAAGTATCTCTTCCTTCGACCATGAGATCGTGTAACTCCCGGATACCGTAAGAGTGCCTTGGGTGTATCAAACGTCACAACGTAATTGGGTGACTATAAAGGTGCATTACAGGTAACTCCGAAAGTAGCTGTTGGGTTGACACGGATCGAGACTGGGATTTGTCACTCCGTATGACGGAGAGGTATCTCTGGGCCCACTCGGTAATGCATCATCATATTGAGCTCAATGTGACCAAGGTGTTGGACACGGGATCATGCATTACGGTACGAGTAAAGTGACTTGCCGGTAACGAGACTGAACAAGGTATTGGGATACCGTCGATCGAGTCTCGGGCAAGTAACGTACCGATTGACAAAGGGAATTGCATACAGGGTTTGATCGAATCCTCGACATAGTGGTTCATCCGATGACAACATCGAGGAGCATGTGGGAGCCATCATGGGTATCCAGATCCCGCTGATGGTTATTGACTGAGAGCGTCTCGGTCATGTCTGCATGTCTCCCGAACCCGTAGGGTCTACACACTTAAGGTTCGGTGACGCTAGGGTTATGAAGATATGTATATGCAGAAACCCGAATGTTGTTCGGAGTCCCGGATGAGATCCCGGACGTCACGAGGAGTTCTGGAATGGTCCGGAGGTAAAGAATTATATATAGGAAGTGCTATTTCGGGCATCGGGACAAGTTTCGGGGTTATCGGTATTGTACCGGGACCACCGGAAGGGTCCCGGGGGTCCACCGGGTGGGGCCACCTGTCCCGGGGGGCCACATGGGCTGTAGGGGGTGCTCCTTGGCCATCATGGGCCAAGGGCACCAGCCCCTATAGGCCCATGCGCCTAGGGTTTCCCCCTAGGAGGAGTCCTAGTGGTGGAAGGCACCCCTAGGTGCCTTGGGGGGGAGGGAAACCTCCCCTAGGCCGCCGCCCCCCTAGTAGATCTCATCTACTAGGGCCGGCGCCCCCCCTGGCACCCCTATATATAGTGGGGGAGAGGAGGGACTTCATACACCAGCCCCTGGCGCCTCCACCTCCCCCCGTTACGTCTCTCCCTCGTAGTCTCGGCGAAGCCCTGCTGCTGTGACGCCCTGCATCCACCACCACGCCGTCGTGCTGCTGGATCTTCATCAACCTCTCCTTCCCCCTTGCTAGATCAAGAAAGAGGAGACGTCTCCCGTCCCGTACGTGTGTTGAACGCGGAGGTGCCGTCCGTTCGGCGCTGGTCATCGGTGATTTGGATCACGTCGAGTACGACTACATCATCACCTTGCAAGCTTGCGCACACGATCTACAAGTGGTATGTAGATGCAAACTCTCTCCCTAGACTCGTTGCTTAGATGAACTCATAGATGGATCTTGGTGAAACTGTAGGAAAATTTTAATTTTCTGCAACGTTCCCCAACAAGATTAGGGCTTGGCGGCGGTTCCGTATCATAAAACGCGATGAAACTTTCTCTCTGATTTTTCTCTCCTCGAAAGCCAATATATGGAGTTGGAGTTGGCGTCGGAGGGCCACCAGGGGGCCCATGAGGTAGGGGGGCGCGCCCAGGGGGGAGGGGCGCGCCCCCCACCCTCGTGGACAGGGTGTGGGCCCCTGGTCTTCATCTTTGGCGAGGATTTTTTACTATTTATTCTAAGATATTCCGTGGAGTTTCAGGTCATTCCGAGAACTTTTGTTTTCTGCACATAAAACAACACCATGGCAATTCTGCTGAAAACAGTGTCAGTCCGGGTTAGTTCCATTCAAATCATACAAGTTAGAGTCCAAAACAAGGGCAAAAGTGTTTGGAAAAGTAGATACGACGGAGACGTATCAACTCCCCCAAGCTTAAACCCTTGCTTGTCCTCAAGCAATTCAGTTGACAAACTGAAAGAGAAAAAGAAAAACTTTTACAAACTCTATTTGCTCTTGTTGTTGTAAACATGAAAAGCCAGCATTCAAGTTTCAACAATTATTATGAACTAACCATACTCACAATAACACATAGGTCTCACAATTACTCATATCAATAGCATAATCAGCTAGCGAGCCATAATAATAAAACTCGGATGACAACACTTTCTCAAAATAATCATAACATGATATAACAAAATGGTATCTCGCTAGCCCTTTCCGAGACCACAAAACATAAATGCAGAGCACCTTTAAAGATCAAGGACTGACTAAACATTCTAATTCATGGTAAAAGAGATCCAGTCAAGTCATACCCATTATAAACCAATCATAATGAATGCAAACGACAGTGTGCTCTCCAGCGGGTGCTTTTTAATAAGAAGGGTGATGACTCAACATAAAAGTAAATAGATAGGCCCTTCGCAGAGGGAAGCAGGGATTTGTAGAGGTGCCAGAGCTCGATTTTTGAAATAGAGATAAATAATATTTTGAGCAGCATACTTTCACTGTCAACGTAACAACTATGAGATGGCTGTATCTTCCATACTAAATGCATTATAGGCAGTTCCCAAACAGAATGGTAAAGGTTTATACTCCCCCTCCTCCACAAGCATCAATCCATGGCTTGCTCGAAACAACGAGTGCCTCCAACATTCAACGGGTCCCAGGGGAGTTTTGTTTAATTATTTTGATTTGCTTTGATCTTTTTGGATCATGGGACTGGGCATCCCAGTTACCGGCCCTTTCTCGTGAATGAGGAGCGGAGTCCACTCCTCTTGAGAATAACCCACCTAGCATGGAAGATATAGGCAGCCATAGTTGCACATGAGCTGCTCGAGCATACAAAATAGAATTTCATTGGAAGGTTTGGAGTTTGGCACATACAAATTTACTTGGAATGGCAGGTAGATACCGCATATAGGAAGGTATAGTGGACTCATATGAAACAACTTTGGGGCTTAAGGAGTTTGGATGCACAAGCAGTATTCCCGCTTAGTACAGGTGAAGGCTAGCAAAAGACTAGGAAGCGACCAACTGAGAGAGCGACAACAGTCGTAAACATGCATTAAAATTAATTCACACCGAATATAAGCATGAGTAGGATATAATCCACCATGAACATAAATATCATGAAGGCTATGTTGATTTGATTCAACTACATGCGTGAACATGTGCCAAGTCGAGTCACTCAATTCATTTAAAGGAGGATACCATCCTATCATACCACATCATAATATTCTCAATAGCATGTTGGCACGCAAGGTTAACCATTATAACTCATAGCCAATCAAGCATGGCACAAGCAACTATAATCTCTAAATGTCATTGCAAATATGTTTACTTCATAATAGCTGAATCAGGAACGATGAATCATCATATTTACAAAAACAAGAGAGGTCGAGTTCATACTAGCTTTTCTCATCCCAATGAGTCCATCATATATCATCATTATTGCCTTTCACTTGCACGACCGAATGGTGTGTATAATAATAGGAGTGCACGTGCATAGGACTAAGCTGGAATCTGCAAGCATTCAACTCAAGAGAGAAGACAAGTAATATGGGCTCTAAGTTAAATAAACAATCATGCATATAAGAGCCACTGAGCATTTTCAATATAGTCTTCTCGACCCCCAAAGAAAGGAAAAGAAAAATAAAAACTATTTACACGGGAAAGCTCCCAACAAGCAAAAGAAGGACGGGAAATATTTTTGGGTTTTCTTTTTAATTCTACTACAAGCATGGAAAGTAGACTAACACTATTTTTTTGTTTTTCTTAAGGTTTATTAAACACACAAGAAGAAAGCAAGAAAAAGGAAAATAAACTAGCATGGATATTACAGTGAAAGAGTATGAGCACCGACATCTAGCAATGAGTGTGAACATGAATGTAATGTCGGTGGGAAATACGTACTCCCCCAAGCTTAGGCTTTTGGCCTAAGTTGGTCTATTGCCAAGGATAACCTGGCTGATATCCGTAGGTGAAGCTGGGGTCGTACTGCGATGAAGAATAGTTGGGATCATAATGTGATGAAGAGGACTCTGACTGCCACTGGCTGGCAACCGCCTCAGGATCCCAAGAATAAACAGACATTCGTGGAGGCTCTGGTTCCGAGGCTGGTGCAGGATTCCGATAGGCTTGAACAGCCGCCCACGGAACAATGTAAGTACCCGCAGACAAGTTAAACAAAGAGGGAGCAGGCAAAGTAATAGTCTCAGGGTGATGTTTATCAAAGTACAATTTATATTTAAGCGCCCTTTCGCGATTCTTAACAAGAAAATGATGCGCTACCATACTCTTATAATCTAAATAAGCACGGGGCAGCGTTATTTCTTCTTTCTCCTCATGCCTAATAGGTATTTCAAAATGTTCAGCTAGGCGTGAAGCATAAATGCCTCCAAAGATGGGGCCCTTAGTATGGTTCATACTCAACCATCTAGCAACAATTCCACCCATACTAACAGAGTTATTGCGGTATAAACCATGGAGCAAAATAATAATATCAGGAATACTAAGGTTCCCACAGTTCCCGCGACCAATCAAGCAACGACTAGCAAATAAGGCAAAGTAGCGTAAAACAGGGAAATGTATGCTAGTAATTCTTGCATCAGAAACCTTCCTGGTTTCTCCCACAGTGATAGTGTCAATATAAGCTTCCACTTCATTACGGTGTGGTTCATCTAAAGAACCCTCGAGAGGTATTTTGCAAACCTCACAAAATGCAGCTAATGTCATCTCCCTAGCAACATCATATAAATGAAACTCTACTGTTGGAGGTGATTTCTTAGGGAAAAAGTAGAAGTTCTGCACAAAAGTATTTGTGAGTAAGAGATACTGATGACGTTGGTCGCGGAGGAAGTTGGTGAGGCCGTCGTTCTCAATCAATAGATAGAAATCTTCATAAATCCCGGCACTCCTCAAGAAGTCATCGGAAGGCCATTCACACGGCCGGACCTCCGCGATACGAGGCAGATTAAATTTGGGCTTATGTTCTTCTTCCTTTTGTTTCTCCTTAGAACTTCGGCTCGATGAGCCCCTCAAAAGTCTCTTCATTATTTCTGAAACAATCTGAAATTTTTAGTAACTTCAAACAAAGTGAAGCAACTTCAATAAGATTGATAGCAACTACTCATACAAGTGCCTAGAGCATATATCAAGCATTAGAACTACTTGGAACCATATATATTTGACATGCAAGCTCAAGAACATGGTCACCTATGCAGCACAAATTTGAAATGAATAAAGCACTAGCACAAAAACTAATTGGACCAATGGAGGAGTCACATACCAAGGAACAATCTCCCCAAGCAGTTTTGCGAGAGGTGCTTTGAGCAAGGAGATCGAAAATCGCAGCAAAAGTTGCTGGAACACGAGCTTGAGTTGGTTTTTCGGGTTTGTGCGAGATAGAGGAAGAAGATGGGTGCAGGAATAAGTGGAGGAGGGCCACCGTGGGCCCACGAGGCAGGGGGCGCGCCCAGGGGGGTAGGGCGCGCCCTCCACCCTCGTGACCAGGTGGCAGCTCCCCCCGCGGTAATTTTTGCACTAAAAATCCTTAAATATTCCCGAAAAAATCATATTAAATTGGCATGGCATTCTGAGGACTTTTATTTTCGGGATATTTTTATATTGCACGGATAAGTCAGGAAACAGACAGAAAAATACTATTTTACTTTATTTCTACTAAAGAACAGAAAATATAAAGAGGGTACAGAAGGTTGTGCTTCTAGCTAGTTTCATCCATCTCATGCTCATCAAAAAGAATCCACTAACAAGGTTGATCAAGTCTTGTTAACAAACTCATTCCGATAATCATGGAACTGGAGAAATTTTGAATAACACTATGTTACCTCAACGGGGATATGGACATCCCCAACAATAAGTATATCATATTTCTTTTTGACAGTAGGAAGAGGAAATTCAAAACCTCCAAATATAATCGATGGAATTTTTCCAATAGAGTTGACACTATAAACTTGAGGTTGTTTCCTCGGAAAGTGCACCGTATGCTTATTACCATTAACATGAAAAGTGACATTGCCTTTGTTGCAATCAATAACAGCCCCTGCAGTATTAAGGAAAGGTCTTCCAAGAATAATAGACATACTATCATCCTCGGGAATATCAAGAATAACAAAGTCCGTTAAAATAGTAACGTTTGAACCACAACAGGTACATCCTCACAAATACCGATAGGTATAGCAGTTGATTTATCAGCCATTTGCAAAGATATTTCAGTAGGTGTCAACTTATTCAAGTCAAGTCTATGATATAAAGAGAGAGGCATAACACTAACACCGGCTCCAAGATCACATAAAGCAGTTTTAACATAATTTCTTTTAATGGAGCATGGTATAGTAGGTACTCCTGGATCTCCAAGTTTCTTTGGTATTCCACCCTTAAAAGTGCAATTAGCAAGCATGGTGGAAATTTCAGCCTCCGGTATCTTTCTTTTATTAGTAATGATATCCTTCATATACTTAGCATAAGGATTTGTTTTGAGCACATCAGTCAATCGCATACGCAAAAAGATAGGTCTAATCATTTCAGCAAAGCGCTCAAAATCCTCATCATCCTTTTTCTTGGATGGTTTCGGAGGAAAAGGCATGGGTTTCTGAACCCATGGTTCTCTTTCTTTACCATGTTTCCTAGCAACGAAGTCTCTTTTATCATAATGTTGATTCTTTGATTGTGGGTTATCAAGATCAACAGCAGGTTCAACTTCTACATCATTATCATTACTAGGTTGAGCATCATCATGAACATCATCATTAACATTTTCACTAGGTTCATGTTCATTACCAGATTGTGTTTCAGCATCAGACATAGAGATATCATTTGGATTATCAGGTGGTTCAGCAATAGGTTCAAGAAGTTTGTACAGTTCTATCATTTTTCTTTTTCTTCCTTTTAGAAGAACTAGGTGCATCAATATTATTTCTTTGAGAATCTTGCTCGATTCTCTTAGGGTGGCCTTCAGGATACAAAGGTTCCTGAGTCATTCTACCAGTTCTAGTAGCCACTCTAACAGCATAATCATTTTTCTTACTATTCATTTCATCAAGCATTTCTTTCTGAGCTTTAAGTACTTGTTCTACTTGAGTGGTAACCATAGAAGCATGTTTGCTAACAAGTTTAAGTTCACCTCTAATATTATCCATATAATCACTCAAGCGTTTAATCATAAAGGTATTCTGCTTTAATTGTCTACCAAAATAAGCATTAAAGTCATCTTGCTTAAACATAAAGTCATCAAACTCATCCAAGCACTGACTAGCAATTTTAGT
Source organism: Triticum aestivum (assembly GCF_018294505.1). Taxonomy (NCBI): domain Eukaryota; kingdom Viridiplantae; phylum Streptophyta; class Magnoliopsida; order Poales; family Poaceae; genus Triticum; species Triticum aestivum. The sequence goes on along the minus strand of NC_057806.1, from coordinate 390,968,104 downwards.
AGGAGGGACTTCAACTTTATCATATCTATAGAGAGAATTTACCTTTACTACCTGTGTTGGGATATCGGGAGGTTCTTCAGTAAATAAGTAATTGAGATCATATACTTCTTCAACAGGCGGTAAATTAAGACCATGTATTTCTTCAATAGGAGGTAAATTCTTAACATCTTCAGCTTTAATACCTTTTTCTTTCATAGATTTCTTTGCCTCCTGCATATCTTCGGGACTGAGAAATAGAACACCTCTCTTCTTCGGAGTTGGTTTAGGAATAGGCTCAGTAATTGGCTCAGGAGTTGGCTCGGGAGGTGGCTCAGGAGGTGCCCAATTATTTTCATTTGCCAACATATTATTCAATAAAATTTCAGCGTCATCCGGTGTTCTTTCCCTGAAAAGAGAACCAGCACAACTATCCAGGTAATCTCTGGAAGCATCAGTTAGTCCATTATAAAAGATATCAAATATTTCAGGTTTCTTAAGAGGATGATCAGGCAAAGCATTAAGTAACTTGAGAAGCCTCCCCCAAGCTTGTGGGAGACTCTCTTCTTAGATTTGCACAAAATTGTATATTTCCCTCAAAGCAGCTTGTTTCTTATGAGCAGGGAAATATTTAGCAGAGAAGTAATAAATCATATCCTGGGGACTTTGCACACAGGCAGGATCAAGAGAATTAAACCATTTCTTAGCATCACCCTTTAATGAGAACGAAAATATTTTGAGTATATAAAAGTGGGGCGATCTCAGATTATTAGTAAACAGGGCAGCTATTTCATCTAACTTACGAAGATGTGCCACAACAGTTTCAGATTCATAGCCATATAAAGGATCAGATTCAACCAAAGTAATTATATCTGGATCAACAGTAATATCATAATAATCCTGATCAGGAACACAGTTAGGTGAAGTAGCAAAAGCAGGGTCGGGTCTCATCCTACCTCTAAAAGACTCCTTACTCCACTTAATTAGTAACCTCTTACGTTCAGGTTTATCTGGACAAGCAAGAATAGCTTCATAAGATTCATTATTAAAAAGATAACCCTCAGGAATAACAGGCATAGGTTCATCATCACTAACATCATCGTGCTCAGGTTCACTAATTTCTCTTTCTCTAGACTTAGAAATTTGCTCATCTAGAAATTCACCAAGTGGCACAGTAGTATCAAGCATAGAAGTAGTTTCATCATAAGTATCATGCATATCAGAAGTGGCATCATCAATAACATGCGACATATCAGAATTCATAGCAGTAGTAGGTTTAGGTGTCGCTAGCTTACTCATAACAGAAGGTGAATCAAGTGCAGAGCTAGATGGCAGTTCCTTACCTCCCCTCGTAGTTGAGGGATAAATTTTTGTCTTAGCATCTTTCAAGTTCTTCATAGTGTCCAGCAGATATAAATCCCAAGTGACTCAAAGAATAGAGCTATGTTCCCCGGCAACGGCGCCAGAAAAAGGTCTTGATAACCCACAAGTATAGGGGATCGCAACAGTTTTCGAGGGTAGAGTATTCAACCCAAATTTGTTGATTCGACACAAGGGGAGCCAAAGAATATTCTTAAGTATTAGCAGCTGAGTTGTCAATTCAACCACACCTGGAAACTTAGTATCTGCAGCAAAGTGTTTAGTAGCAAAGTAATATGATAGTGGTGATAACGGTAACAAAGTAAAGACAGCAAAAGTAATGTTTTTGGTATTTTTGTAGGGATTGTAACAGTAGCAACGGAAAAGTAAATAAGCGTAAACCAGTATATGGAAAACTCGTAGGCACCGGACCAATGATGGATAATTATGCCGGATGTGGTTCATCATGTAACAGTCATAACATAGGGTGACACAGAACTAGCTCCAGTTCATCAATATAATGTAGGCATGTATTCCGTAAATAGTCATACGTGCTTATGGAAAAGAACTTGCATGACAACTTTTGTCCCACCCTCCCGTGGGAGCGGGGTCCTATTGGAAACTAAGGGATATTAAGGCCTCCTTTTAATAGAGAACCGGAACAAAGCATTAACACATAGGGAATACATGAACTCCTCAAACTATGGTCATCACCGGGAGTGGTCCCGATTATTGTCACTTCGGGGTTGCCGGATCATAACACATAGTAGGTGACTATAGACTTGCAAGATAGGATCTAGAACTCACATATATTCATGAAAATATAATAGGTTCAGATCTGAAATCATGGCACTCGGGCCCTAGTGACAAGCATTAAGCATAGCAAAGTCATAGCAACATCAATCTCAGAACATAGTGGATACTAGGGATCAAACCCTAACAAAACTAACTCGATTACATGATAAATCTCATCCAACCCATCACCGTCCAGCAAGCCTACGATGCAATTACTCACGCACGGCGGTGAGCATCATGAAATTGGTGATGGAGGATGGTTGATGATGACGATGGTGACGAATCCCCCTCTTCGGAGCCCCGAATGGACTCCAGATCAGCCCTCCCGAGAGAGATTAGGGCTTGGCGGCGGCTCCGTATCGTAAAACGCGATGAAACTTTCTCTCTGATTTTTTTCTCCTCGAAAGCCAATATATGGAGTTGGAGTTGGCGTCGGAGGGCCACCAGGGGGCCCATGAGGTAGGGGGGCGCGCCCAGGGGGAGGGGCGCGCCCCCACCCTCGTGGACAGGGTGTGGGCCCCCTGGTCTTCATCTTTGGCGAGGATTTTTTATTATTTATTCTAAGATATTCCGTGGAGTTTCAGGTCATTCCGAGAACTTCTGTTTTCTGCACATAAAACAACACCATGGCAATTCTGCTGAAAACAGCGTCAGTCCTGGTTAGTTCCATTCAAATCATACAAGTTAGAGTCCAAAACAAGGGCAAAAGTGTTTGGAAAAGTAGATACGACGGAGACGTATCAGCATCTTGGCCACAAGCATAGCAAGCATCATCAAAAAGGGATATTTCAAAAGAATCAACGGGATCATAACAATCATCATAGCACTCATCCTTCGATAAGCATGAAGGGAAATTAAACAATGTATGACTTGAAGAGTTACTCTCATTAGAAGGTGGGCACGGGTAGGTAATCCGCTCTTCCTCCTTTTGTTCTTCGCTCTCCTCCTCATCTTTTTCATCCAATGAGCTCACAGTTTCATCAATTTCTTCTTCCATAGACTCCTGCAAAATATTGGTCTCTTCTTGGACAGCGGAGTAGTCCTCAATATATGGTTCAACATAGGCATTAGAAGCATAATTATCATAGCAATATTTAAGTATGGCAAAATTTTCAGATTTGTAAAGAGTAGCATCATACTTTTCAATCAAAGAAGCAATTTCGTAAGCATCCTTAAAAGCGACAAATTCTTCAATTTGTTGAACATCATAGTAATTATAAACACCCTTAGCATACGAAGATACGATTCCATTATCACCAAACTCACATTGATAGGGAAGGTGTTTCTTAGGGTTTTCAGAATAACAAGTAAAATCATATATTTCACATAAATTCCAAGCATAGCATTACAAACGATTAATTTGACCCAGCAAAATTTTCCCTTTTTCAGATATTCGGTGTCGCACAAAACAAGCATGCTCATCTAAAGATTTTCCCTCAACTAAGCTAGTTGGGGTTTCAGCACGAGCACATAGGGATCGAAGATGATCCAAGTAATAAGCTTCAGCAGTGTGATAGATTTTGAGAGGTTCTTCAACCATTGGTTCAGTAGGTACAACTAATTTTTTTGGTATTTTGGTTTCCTACCCATAACTAAAGATAGAAAACAACTAAGAACAACAAATAAAAATTACTTACTAATAAAGCAAACAAGCACACACGAGAATATTCACCCCACGCTATTGCTCCCCGGCAACGGCGCCAGAAAAAGGTCTTGATAACCCACAAGTATAGGGGATCGCAACAGTTTTTGATAAGTAAGAGTGTCGAACCCAACGAGGAGCTAAAGGTAGAACAAATATTCCCTCAAGTTCTATCTACCACCGATACAACTCTACGCACGCTTGACGTTCGCTTTACCTAGAACAAGTATGAAACTAGAAGTACTTTGTAGGTGTTGTTGGATAGGTTTGCAAGATAATAAAGAGTACGTAAATAAAAAGTAGGGGCTGTTTAGATAAAGAAACAATAAAGTAAATATAGCGAGTGTGTAAAAATGGTGGTAGGATTTGCTAAATTGCCCCTAAGCAATTGACTACTTTACTAGACCGATAGCAAGTATTATGTGGGAGGGGCCACTGCTAGCATGTCATCCCTGACTTGGAATTCTATGCACTTATGATTGGAACTATTAGCAAGCATCCGCAACTACTAATGTTCATTAAGGTAAAACCCAACCATAGCATTAAGATATATTGGTCCTCCTTCAATCCCGTATGCATCAATTTCTATGCTAGGTTGAAGCTTCTGTCACTCTTGCCCTCCAATACATAGTCCTATCAACATACAACTAACCCTAGGGTGTGATCCACGCGCGCAATCATATGATGGGCACCAAAGGACAGCAACATAACCACAAGCAAATTAAATCAATCATAGCAATTCATCAACCACCGATAGGACAACGAAAATCTACTCAGACATCATAGGATGGCAACACATCATTGGATAATAATATGAAGCATAAAGCACCATGTTCAAGTAGAGGGTACAACGGGTTGCGGGAGAGTGGACCGGTGTAGATAGAGGGGGGAAGGTGATGGAGATGTTGGTGAAGATGGCGGAGGTGTTGGGGTAGATCACGGTGATGATGATGATGATGGCCACGGCAACGTTCCGGCGCCACCGGAAGAGAAGGGGAGAGGGGGCCCCTTCGTCTTCTTCTTCCTTGACCTCCTCCCTAGATGGAAGAAGGGTTTCCCCTCTGGTCCTTGGCCTCCATGGCATGGGAGGGGCGAGAGCCCCTCCGAGATTGGATCTGTCTCTCTGTCTCTCTTTGTTTCTGCGTTCTCAGATTCTACCCTTTCACCGTTTCTTATATTCCTGGAGATCCGTAACTCCGATTGGGCTGAAATTTTGACACGATCTCTATGCGGATATTAGCTTTCTTGCGGCGAAAGAAGGGCATCAACCGCCTTACAGGTGGCCCACGAGGGTCAGGGGCGCGCCCAAGGGGGCAGGCGCCCCCTGCCTCGTGGCCACCTCGGGCACCGTCTCGCGTGAATTTTTCTTCCCAAAAATCATATATATTCCAAAAAAAATCTCCTTCAGTTTTTATCCCGTTTGGACTCCGTTTGATATGGATATTCTGCGAAACAAAAAACATGCAACAAACAGGAACTGGCACTGGGCACTGGATCAATATGTTAGTCCCAAAAATAGTATAAAAAGTTGCCAAAATTATATGGAAGTTGAATAATATTGGCATGGAACAATAAAAAATTATAGATACGGCGGAGACGTATCAAGGAGTTTTATTCAAAGCGAACTGTCAAGGGGTTCCCATAACACCCAACCGCGTAAGGAACGCAAAATCAAGGAACATAACACCGGTATGACGGAAACTAGGGCGGCAAGAGTGGAACAAAACACCAGGCATAAGGCCGAGCCTTCCACCCTTTACCAAGTATATATGTGCATTAAAGTAAATAAGATATAATAATGATATCCCAACAATATCCATGTTCCAACATGGAACAAACTTCATCTTCACCTGCAACTAGCAACACTATAAGAAGGGTTGAGCAAAAGCAGTAACATAGCCAAACAACGGCTTGCTAGGAAGGTGGGTTAGAGGCTTGACATGGCAATATGGGAGGCATGATAAAGCAAGTGGTAGGTAGCGCGGCATAGCGATAGAGCGAACAACTAGCAAGCAAAGATAGAAGTGATTTCGAGGGTATGGTCATCTTACCTGCAATGTACTCAGAGTTGTCAAAAGCTTGATCCTCAAAAGCGTACTCAACAGGTTCCTCATCACATACTCGTCTCTCGGCTCTACCCAAAGCAAGAACATAAGCAAAGGACCAACAATCAATCACCGTGCAATGCACACGCCACATGATGCAATACATGGCATGATATGCAATATGTGATATGCGATGCATATGCGTGCTCTGGAAGGGAAAGGATGATCAAGGCATCAACTTGGCAAACCAAGTATGCCGCTAGAAAGATGAGATGATTTCGGTTGAAATCGATATAAGGATCACCGGAAACGGATGCACGGTTTGCAAAAGGCAAGCAAAACAAGAATGATGCGAAACTGCGATTAACAGCATGATGGCACTTAGAATGCAACAAGAAACTAAGCTACTGCACTCCAACATAACAACAAAGCATACGACAGTGATGTACAAGAGATGCTTGACAAAACATGAACACTGAGCTACGGCTAAATCACAATAGAGCAGGTTCAAACAAGCATGTCAAAAGTGCAAAAGATATCAGCTTCACAGACTTAGTGAAAATACTAACATCCCAAAAACAACATCAGGAAGCACTGTTTAGAGCAAGAAAACATCATGCTACAGGAACATAACATAGCAAACTAAGGCATGGCATATTATACTAAAAGCATAGATCAAAAGTCCCTTACTGATCATGAGTCAAAAAGGCACAGAAGATATGATGGCACCCATGTAAACATAGCAAGTTTATTAACAGTTTCAAACTTAGCAGAAAAACAGAGCATGGCATAAACAGATTTACGATAGCAACTTTGCGAGCTCAAACCACTCACCACGAAGCATTGCATGACAATATAAGCATACCAATAGCAAGATGACATGTTCATGAAGCTAACCATGGCAGTAGAAAGTTCATAGGATGCATGGATCACTAGCAACAATCATGACAAAATTGATTAACATGTTAACAATCTGCCAGGAACATTTTATAGCAAAAGTAGAGCAAGAACAAGACATGCTAGACAACTCCATAATTGCAAACAGGGGCATGGATGGATAGAGCATAACCACATGTTCAAAACACCCTTACTTAAGTAACTCAAAACAAGCATGGATCTCGCTGTAGCATCATGTTTACATGGCATCAAAATAACAGCAGAAAAATGACTTAGCAAAAACCTAAGTCCCTGAAAACAGGAACATCACGAAGCCTAGTTTGCATGCTTGTGCTAGTCACCAAATTGATCACAAAAATACAAGACAAACACCCCTGTAAACATGGCATGGTGTAGTTCAAAATACATGTAGACCTCATACTCATATGATGCACACATCAAATGCAACAAAAATGACAAAACCTCATAATCTGATAAGTATCAGCAGTTAATATTTTATAGCACTCTTAAATCAATGAAAATGGCATCATAATGAACATGAGAATGCATGGAAATGCTATTAGCATGGAGAGCTCAACGAGACGAACAATTTGACATATCATATGCATCATTTGGAGTCACGGTCATGGATTTATGGCATGTGGAAGGAGGCATAAAAATAAAGGGATTTCAAGGACTTAGTGGAAATCTCACCCTCCGAAACTGGACGGGGTCGAACCGGGACGGGGTGGATCCGGGACGGAGGGGCGACATTTGGATCGATGGACGACGCGGTCCAGGGCCGGGATCGTGTGGATCTGGGGCTGGTCAACGGCGACGCTGGCGGCTTCTTCGGCGACGAGGGAAGGTGAAGCTCCGGCGAGCACGCGAGCAGCGACGAGGGGGCGGATCGGGCTGGATCTGAGGCGGCAAGGTGGCGAACGCGGTGCGGGGCGGCGAGGTGGAAGCAGGCGGAGGAGGAGGAGGTCGCCGAGCGGCGGGAGCTCCGGCGGCGAGGTTGACCGGCAGGGCGCGGAGTCCGGCTCCGGCGAGGTCGTCGGCCGGCAGGAGGACGAGGCGGTGGCGGTTGCGCATGGGGGTGCGTGCGCGTGCGTGCGGTGGAGGCAACGGCGAGGCGAGGGGCGAATTAAACCAGTGGTGATTGAGAAATAATGGTGGAATTAGAGATGAATCGGGCACTCAATCTGCAACCATGTTTGCCTCGAACTAAAGGCTGATTAATAATGAGAAAGAGAGCCCCAATTAAATAGGTCATTGCTGACGAATTAACAGAGGACGATGACTGTAGGTGGGACATTTCTAAATTTTTGCACGCGGTGCACAAACGTTGTTGTCCTTTAGCAGTCCATCAAGAAATGTGGTCAAAAAATTTGAAGCTGCATATATACGTAGTATGTCTTCTATGACATACTCGGCAAGAGTTTGTCCCATCTTTTATTGTGTGCACAAAATGATGAACTTAAAGACGTGGGTCCAAAGAATTCCAGTATTCTTTCCGCTATATACTAGATGAGAGAGCTAAAACTGTAAATTCTAGCATCAAGTAGGATGATTATGCTATTCTCGTGTAATGTACGCTAGGGTGGCTGGCAAATGGTGCACACAGGTCCAAGAAGGCGGAGGTGTTCCAATGACATTCAAGCGACGACTCGAAGGGAGACCTAGACGTGGGCTGGTAGATGGAGGCATCGGGGAGCCAAGATGTCGGGACATCGAAGAATGACGATGTCGAGGACGGCTATCTTGGTGCACATTACTACACATCCCATCTTCAGTTGCACCACATTGTTGACCAAGCGAGGCACCAGATAGCTCAATGAGCGATAACTAGATGAGTAATCGCCATTTTTGTTGTTGTTTTTATCTGTTGCAACAAATGAATCCTTTTGATAATGGTTCTTTTGCATTATTTGGGCATTGCCTAAACACAAGCACTTCACTTACATAACACGCATGCATTTGTTCTTTCTCTTAAAAAATAACATGCACGACTGTCGACTGGTGAGAGCCGAACCACACACACACATCTCTCTTCTAGTTCCCTGCTATAAAAAATTACTCTCTTCTAAATTCCTCACCCTCCCGAGTAAACACCATCATCGGCCGCCATTCTCGACCGACCCCATCTGCCCGCCACGCTGCTCTTCATTAGAGTAAATCGACTGTTGAGACTCCTATGGAGCTCAATGTTCAACTTCGTGCTTCTGATGGTGAGCTCTTGTCTGATCCAACACGTTATCGTCATTTTGTTGGGAGTCTTGTCTATCTTGTTGTCACTCGTCCAGATATCTCCTATCCTGTCCATATTCTGAGTCAATTTGTTTCTGCTCCCACTGCAGTCCACTATAGTCATCTTCTTCGTGTTCTACGATATCTTCGCGGCACAATCTCTCATTGTCTCTTTTCCCCCGTTCTAGCTCGTTACAGCTCCAGGCCTATTCAGATGCTATGGGCTAGTGATCCTACGGATCGCCGTTCACTTTCTGCTTACTGTTTTTTTCTTGGTGGTTCTCTCATTGCTTGGAAGATGAAGAAACAGACTGCAGTTTCTCGTTCGAGTGCAGATGCTGTGTTACGAGCTATGGCTCTTCTGGCGGCAGAAGTGACTTGGTTACGATGGTTACTGGAGGATTTTGGTGTTTCTGTTACTACACCTACCACCCTCTTGTCAGACAGTACAGGTGCTATCAGTATTATGCGAGATCCTGTGAAGCATGAGCTTACCAAGCATATTGGTGTTGATGCATATTATGTGCGCGTTGCTATGCAGGATCATGTTATTGCTCTTCAGTATGTGCCTTCTGAATTATAGCTTGTAGACTTCTTCACGAACGACCAGACTAGAGCGCAATATGGATTTCACCTCTTCAAACTCAGTGTTGTGGATCCACCGTGAGTTTGAGGGGGGGGTGTTAGAGTTATATTAGTCATGTCTTTTGACCTTTTGCATTCTAGTCTCTTGGCATCCTCTTGTAGCCTTTTGGCATCCTTATGTATGTGTATATATGTTGGCTTTGGCCTCCTGATAATATTATGTTGCATCATAACACCTTGTACTATATAGTCTGGATAAATGTTAGACGGCCAACATAGAAGGGTACAAAGTAAGATTTTGAGTATGAATCAGAAGTAGCGACAAGGCGCCTGGGCCGGATGGCTTCACGGGCCTCTTCTTCAAAAAGTGTTGGGGCATCATCAAGCACGATCTCATGAGGGTGATTCAACGCTTTGACTCCCTTCACACAACAAACCTACACTGGCTCAACTCTGCGAATATTGTGTTACTTCCCAAGAAGGATGGGGCGGAGAGCATCGTCGACTTTAGGCCCATTAGCCTCATTCATGCAATTGCCAAGATCATCGCAAAGGTGCTCGCTATCCGGCTTGGCCCGCACATGTCCGCCCTCGTCTCCAACGCTCAAAGTGCTTTCATCAAAACACGGAGCATCCACAACAACTTCATGTATGTTAGAAACCTTGCGCGTCGCCTGCACAAGAGCAAGACTCCCTCTCTCCTATTCAAGCTGGACATCCGCAAGGCCTTTGACTCTGTCAAATGGGAGTATTTGCTTGACCTCCTCCGAAGGCGAGGTTTCCCAAGCAAATTTCGAGAGTGGATTGCGGCTCTGCTTTGCTCCTCATCTTCAAGGATCCTCTTGAATGGGGTGGCCGGTACCCCCATCAAGCATGGTCAGGGACTACGGCAAGGGGACCCCATCTCTCCCCTCCTTTTGTCATATCTATTGACCCGTTGAAGCAAATCTTTGATGTGGCGACAAGGAAGGGCCTTCTCCAGAAGGTTCGAGGGAGAGGGGTCATGGTGCAAACCTCTCTCTATGCGGATGATGCAGCTGTGTTTGTAGCGCCGATCAAAAGAGATGTGGACAACCTCGCGGCCATTTCTGCGAGGTTTTGGTGAAGTCACCGACCTATACACTAACTTCCATAAGAGCTCGATGGTCCCCATTCGGTGCGGCAACCTCGAGTTGGGACACATCACGCAAGGGCTACCGGCTATCAGAGCTTCCTTTCCGCTCCGCTACCTAGGACTCCCGCTCTCTGTGTGGAAGCTGAAGCTCACCGATCTACAATTTCTTGTCGATAAAGTGGCAAGCAGACTGACTACATATGACAGCCAAAACATCACTACCATTGGTCGTGCGGCCCTCGTTAAGTCAGTCCTCGCTTCCCAAGTGATCTACTTCATCACGCCACTTGTCATATAACCCACCATTCTGCAAAACATTGACAAGCTTGAGTGGGCCTTCCTATGGTCTGGGTCGGATACGACAACCGGGGCAAAGTGCAAGGTCAATTGGGATGTTGTTAGCCGGCCGCTTGCCTATGGTGGACTTGGGGTCCTCAACACCAACAAGTTCGCGCGGGCTTTGCGTTTGCGGTGGCCTTGGTACGAGTGGAAGGAGCCCACAAAGTTGTGGGTCGGGAGTGGGAACCCGTGTGATGAGGAGGACCTCAACTTTTTCTATGCCTGTACCACCATCACGGTCGGGAACGGTGCGAGGACTCCATTTTGGGACTCCCACGCAAGCCCAAAGACATTGCTCCGCTCATTTACGAGACTTCCTCCCGGAAGCACTGGAAGGTATGGGAGGCCCTTAAGGACAATGCGTGGATCCTCAAAATCAGACCACCCACATCGGTTTCCATCGAGCATGTTGCGCAATTCTTCACCCTTTGGATGCTACTACATGAGGTACACCTGGATGAGCTCACTGAGGATGACATTCTATGGAAGCACATGGAATCTGGGCACTACTCCGCGGCCTCTGCTTACATGGCATAGTTTTTGGGCTTGGTCCTTTCCCCCATGGACCAAATGGTTTGGAAGGCTTGGGCCCCACCGAAAGTCAAGTTCTTTGCTTGGCTCGCGCTTCAGGATAGGATTTGGACTGCTGACAGATTGGAGAAGCGAGGATGGCCTAACTGTGGCCCTTGCCCCTTGTGCCGTCGGGTGCAGGAATGTGGCCCTCATCTTTTCTTCAGATGCCGCTTCACTCTTAGGCTCTGGAACCTGGCTATTCAGAAATTGCGCATCCACGACATGGACACGTCAGCATGGCGCTTGTTCGACTCCGTTCAGGCCTGGTGGATGAGCACGTGCACCGCGGGCTCCTCCGACAGAAAAGCAAAGGCATCGATTAGCATGCTAGTGTCATGGGTCATCTGGAATGAGCGTAACGCAAGAGTGTTCAGACAAAAGAGCACACCTTCGCAAATCTTGCTCAACAGCATTGTCGACGAGACAAACCTTTGGATCAAAGCTGGGGCAAAGAAGCTAGGGTCTTTTTTATTGCGAGAATAATTTTCATGCCGTAACTTGGGTGTGTGTTGTAACAAACTCTTTCTCCTCCTTATTTAATATATAAGGCAAATCTTTTGCCTCCGTTTCAAAAGAAAAAGAAGTAGCATAGAAGTTGAAACCTACTAACAGTCACGCGTAGCTGTATAAATTCATCACCTTGTATGACTGTAAATGTAGCTTAATCACATTGTTCAAGACCATACAATGTGGTGTTTACTTAGGCCTTTGTTTTGCATGACTGATTTCATCAGAGTTGTACAGGAACATCTGGTTTCCAGATTAGGGACTGAAAACTGCCTTGCCTGCTAGTATGTGCTATTGCTGACAGATCAGGTAGTTGGTTTCGTCTCGTAGCACAAAGCTAGAAGGTTAACTGAGTGTTGTGTGTTTAATTAGTGTAAGTCTAAGGAGACAAGGCAAGTCGAGGTTTTAGGAAAAGACAAAAAGGTAGGGCGGAGGCCGTTTCAATCACGAATTTTGTTCATTTTATTTCGCAGGCACCTGCTATTGTCTATGTCTGCAGCTTGATGATATCAGTCATGTTATCTATTTGCATTTTTTATGTATCTCTTTTCTTCCACAGCTAAAGAATTCTGAGACTAGATGGCCGAGTTTTCGTTAATATATCCTTTTTGGCTTCTTGGCTGGGGCAATGCATTGAATATTGTCTGGTGCTGGAACTTTTATTCACCAGGGAGAGTGCACAACTTTATGCATGCCTAATGCCTTGTCAATCACAATAGGAGCTGTCAATGCACATATGACAGTTTGTTCTTTTTGAAAGAGTAAATTTAGTACAACATCATGGTAAAATTTAGCTGTTGATAACTGTATGCCTTGCTGCGAGCATTTCATAGCCCTCCTGTAGAGTGTAGATCTGCAACTGAACTTGTCTCCATGTTTCCGCATGTGATGCATGGGAGTTGGAGTTGACTTGTCATCATTCTGATCTTTTCACACTTCCCCTTGCTTAGGGCACATGTTATTTTTGCTTACAATTTTAGATGGTCATCATATTTCACATTAAAATTTCATTATAGAATTTTTTTTTGTAGATTCAAATTCCTTGCAACATGATCTTCAGAACAAGATCAATCTTGAATATTTTTAAATTAGATTTCAAAATAACATGTTTCATAGTCTTCAAAAAATATCTCGTTTCATAGATTTCACGTAGTTCAAAAAATAAATTTCGCTAAGTTCATAGATATCAATTATTTCAAAGAATTGAAACATATATTTTGTAACGAGTGAAATCACTTTTTACAAACAAGTGAAATATAGTATTTCAATTGAATGAGTGTAATATTTTTCTGAAACTAGTGAAATGAGTGAAATCTATCTTTTGTAACAAGTGAAATCACTTTTTTGAAACAAGTGAAATACAATATTTCAATTGAATGAGTGTAATATGTTTTCTGAAACTAGTGAAATGAGTGAAATCTATCTTTTGTAACGAGCGAAAGCACTTTTTTGAAAGAAGTGAAATTTAGTATTTCAATTAAATGAGTGTAATATGTTTTCTGAACTAGTGAAATCTTTCTTTTGTAACGAGTGAAATCACTTTTTTGGAACAAGTGAAATGTAGTATTTGAATTGAATGAGTGTAATATGTTTTCTGAAACTAGTGAAATGAGTGAAATCTATCTTTTGTAACGAGTGGAATCGCTTTTTTAAAACAAGTGAAATATAGTATTTCAACTGAATGAGTGTAATATAGTTTGAGATGAGTGAAATAAGCAAATACAATAATATTGAAATATGATACATAAAATTCAAACTAGTCAAAATGTATCCAAGATTGGTCTTGTTTGAAAGGTTTTATCGTCCTGGACTCGAATATATAAAAAAAATTCAAAAATGAACATTTGGTTCAAAACATATCAAGTATTCAAAAATATGAGGATGAAAATTAATCCATGTGAGTGGAAAGAGAGGCTGCATGCATGCATCATTCATCTCCACACTAACTCTCTCTCCTATGTGAAAAGGCTGAAAAGGCTGAAAAGACATGCAGTGTTAGTTTTGTCTGTTGTATTAACTGGATATAGTAGAGGAATCAATTTACAAATTTATACGGAGTCAGATAGCACGCATCTTGAGAAAATTGATGGATGGTGAATTCTCCACCGGTACATCCCGCCAACGGTAAAAAAACTTATTCGCATGGAAGATGTGTTAGTAGGAAAAGATTTAAATGGTTGCGCGCTCGTTAAGTTTTCTTGACAAAGTGTGATGTGGCATGACTTCATATACTCTATAAAGACCTACCGAGTGTTTGAAGTCCTCTGTTGCAGCGTCTTGTTGCGTAACTCTTGCTTACATAACTCTGAAATATAAATTGACCTCTAAGACCTATATTTAGTTCTAAAGTTAAATGTCAACCCATCTGAAGGTGACCTTATTTACATCTTGTCATGTCTGTTTACTTAGGACTTTGTGTTTGCATGACTGATCTCATTTCATCCTAAACTTCACCAGGGTTGTACAGGAACACCTGGTTTCTGTATCAGGGGCTGAAAACAGCCTTGCCTGCCAGCATATGCTATTGCTGACAGATTAGGCAGTTGGTTTCATCCCTTGGTGTACAAAGCTAGAATGTTAACTGAAAGCCAACGCATGTGTTGTGTGTTTATTTAGTGTAACTCGGTGGAGACAAGACGAGTTGGGGTTTCAGGAAAAGACAAAAGCATAGTAGTGGAGGCTGTTTCAAAAAATTTCGATTTTATTTCCATTTTTTCGGAATTTGCTGTTCATCCGGAGCTCAAATGAGCTCGAGAGTAGAAGGGGAAAGTGTTTTATCACGAATAATGGGGCTCTGAATGACGAAGTCGCTACGTCCAATACTTGAAATGGAGATTTATTTTGCTCATCAAAATTCATTCATGTGCCATCAAAGTTTTGTTTGAAGTCCACATTTAGCTGCCACTAGCTGAGGATTAGTCTGAAGCGAAGCCGCATCTACCATCCACTAGCTGCAGCTGAGCCACCATGATGATATATTTAGCTAAGAGAGATGGTAATGCAAGCTTAGAACTAAGATAGTAGAAAACAGGTGTGAGAAGGAATCCCCTAAAACAGGTGTGCGATGCAAATATTTTTCTCTTGGCGATGCATTTTCATGCTGATCTGTGCCCGCTATAAAACCCACCACTCATCACATGCAACCACAACCTCACTCACACACCAATTCAACAATGGCTTCAGTGACCTCCATCCTCTTGCGCTGCTCCCTGCTACTTCTCGTCCTTGTCCAGTCCACACACTCCTCCGTCACCCCGAAGCCCAAGAACGCCATTGCCGAGGAGCACGAGCCGGCTCATCCTTCGACCTCGCACACCTACATCGTCCTCACCAACCACCTCGCCAAGCCGTCCAAGTTCGACACCCACGAGCGCTGGTACGCGTCCATGCTGGGCAAGAACTCCAACCGCATCCGCTACATCTACGGCACCGTCATGCATGGTTTTTCCGTTCGTCTCACGGACGGCGAGGCCCAGCGCATGGCCACCGTCCCCGGCGTGTCCCGCGTGTACAAGGACAGGCCGTACCACATCCATACCACGAGGTCGCCGTGGTTCATGGGCCTCCACGACGACTTCGGTGCGTGGCCGGACGCGGAGTTCGGCGACGGCGTCGTCATCGGCTTCGTCGACACCGGCATCTGGCCGGAGCACGCCAGCTTCAACGACGCCGGGCTCGGCCCCGTCAAGTCCACCTGGAGGGGCAAGTGCGTGGACTCCCCGGGATTCAACTCCAGCTTGTGCAACAACAAGCTCGTCGGCGCCAAGTCCTTCGTCACAGCTGATTCGAGTCCGAGGGACGTCGAGGGGCACGGAACGCACGTGTCGTCAACGGCTGCAGGCTCCGAGGTCCCCTCGGCCGATCTCTTCAAGTTCGCCGGCGGGAGAGCGAGCGGCGTGGCGCGCAAGGCAAGGATCGCCATGTACAAGGCGTGCATTCCCATGAAAGATTGCCCTGACTCGGACGTTGCCGCGGCGATCGACGCCGCGGTGAGCGACGGCGTGGACCTCATCTCCATCTCCCTCGGAGACACCGCGAGACCCTTCTACGACGACCTCCTCGCCGTCGCCACGTTCGGCGCTGAGCGCAGAGGCGTCTTCGTCGTCATGTCGGGCGGCAACGACGGCCCGACAGCGTCAAGTATAACGAACGTGGCCCCGTGGATGACGACCGTCGGCGCCGCCACCACGGACCGGGTGTTCCCGGCGACACTCCGGCTCGGGAACGGGGTGGTGCTCACCGGGCAGTCCCTGTACAACATCCCGTTCTCCCAGGGCGCGGGCACGATCCCGCTAGTGAGCAGCGACTGCGGCAAGTATGACCTGACGCCCGACAGGGTCATGGGCAAGGTCGTGGTGTGCTCCCAGGGTGTAGGAGCTTGGGCCGGCTTTGACGTGGAGAGAGCCGGCGGAGCCGGGATGATTTCCGCCGATAGTAGGATACGGTTCGGGGACGCGGCGAGGGCCCAACCCTTCAACCTTCCCGGTCTCCTTCTCAGCTCCACCGGCGGCAAGAAGCTGGCCGATTACATGTCGTCCGTGGCGTACCCGGTGGCGTCCTTCAACTTCACCTGCAACACGGTCACCGGCGAGAACCGGGCGCCGATGGTGGCGGGCTTCTCCTCGCGGGGCCCCAACCCGATTGTACCCGAGATCCTCAAGCCGGACGTCATCGCGCCAGGAGTGAACATCCTCGCCGCCTGGTCTGGTGCCGCCTCGCCATCAGGCTCCAACATGGACCCGCAGAGAGTGGAGTACAACATCATCTCGGGGACGTCGATGGCGTGTCCGCACGTCGCCGGCGTCGCGGCCCTGATCAAGAAGCGGCACGGCGACTGGACGCCGGCCATGATCCGTTCGGCGCTGGTGACGACCGCCGGCCCGCTCGACAAGAACGGGAGGGACATCTTGGACAGCGGCAGTGCCGTCGGCGCCGCCCTCACGGGCGCGACGCCGCTGGCGGCCGGGGCCGGGCTCGTGCTCCCGCGGCTCGCCATGGACCCAGGCCTGGTGTACGACGCCGGCGCGCAGGACTACGTCGACTTCCTCTGCACACTCAACTACACGGTGGAGCAGATGCGGCTGTTCGTCCCGGAGCTGAACAAGTGCGACAGGACGATCCCCGGCGGCGTGGCCAACCTGAACCACCCGTCGTTCGTGGTGGTGTTCGACGGCCGCACCCGCGTCTGCACGCTGACGCGGACGGTGACCTTGGTGTCGGCGCGCCCCGAGAGCTACAACGTGACGGTCTCCGCGCCCGACGGGGTGAAGGTGACCGTGACGCCGGCGACGCTGGAGTTCAGGTGGCCGAACGAGAAGAGGAGCTACAGCGTGCAGTTCAGCAGCGAGGCGGAGGCGAAGGTGAGGCCGGCCGGCACGTGGGAGTTCGGCCACATCGCCTGGGAGAACAGGAAGCATCGGGTCAGGAGCCCCGTCGCCTTCAAATGGGACAACTGATGCCATGCATGTAGGCCGGAACTCTGAGAGTGAGTCTGATTGCCTGAACTCTGAGAGAGTAATGTTGTGATACTTGAGAGTTGATCCGTAATGAAGAAGAAGAAGAAGAATCAGCATTTCATTGTTGTGAACTCGTGATGAGGAGAAATGAATAATCATCATGTTATTTTTCTCCTGTCCAATTGCATCTAGTAATTTCGTATGGATCATCGTCCAACTTCATGTAATGGAATCATATATAGTTTCAATCCTTAGACCCGCATTTACATTTTGCAGGGCTCTCTCAGTGTCTGACCATGCATATACCTTGGTGATGCGTTCATGTTTTAGCTAGGTATATTCCAAATTACTCGTCGTAGAAATGAATGTATCTAGAACTAAAATACATCTAGATACATCCATACCTGCGACAAGTAATTCGAAACGGAGGGAGTAGACTGGTAGAGTACTTGAGATTGTAGTATCATGTACGGTCGGTACTGTACGCCATACTCCCTCCGTTTGTTTTTAGTTTGCATATAAGATTTGGTCAAAGTCAAACTTTGTTAACTTTGACTAAGTTTATAGAAAAAAATATCAAGATTCATAATATGAAATCAATATTGTAAGATGCATCATGAAATTAATTTAGTATTGTAGATGTCAATATTTTTTTCTATAAAGTTGGTCAAACTTTACAAACTTTGACTTTGACCAAATCTTATATGCAGACTAAAAAGAAACGGAGAGAGTACGTCTTAACTTGTTGATGACCTGTTCGGGCATGCGCCAGAGTAAAGTATGTGCTGGAAGTATTGGATCATTTCATCATATCCACCCTTGATTACAAGGGTGTTAGAAGTATTGGATCATTTCATCATATTCATCATTGATTTGAAATACTCCCTTTATCCTATAATATAAGAGCGTTTTTGACACTATACTATTATGGGACGGAGGGAGTAGCTCACAGCGTCCAGTACGATTGATTTGTCTTTCATAGTACTCTCTCCATTTCCTTTTACTCCTTGTATTATTTGTTCGGTTTGGCTGAGTTTTAAAAATGTCTTGTTCACTTTCCTAGCCGTTTGATCATCACACCTGAGATTCGTGTTGGCTTGTATTTTGGGAGCGATGCGTGGTGTATGGCTCGTCTCGGCAACCCATTTGCATGAGTTGGGCTATGTGGGCTTCTTTTTGTTTTCTTTTT
Organism: Triticum aestivum; assembly: GCF_018294505.1. Taxonomy (NCBI): domain Eukaryota; kingdom Viridiplantae; phylum Streptophyta; class Magnoliopsida; order Poales; family Poaceae; genus Triticum; species Triticum aestivum. Next base: position 390,949,398 of record NC_057806.1, on the reverse strand, counting down.
AACCATCCAAAGAAGAAAAGAGGTGGATCCCAGCATGTGAATGCTACTGCTCGAATGCTATCAGTGACTTTCTGGGCTGGGCAAGGAGACTAGTTGTTTGGGGATATAACCTCTGGGTATAACCCTCCCGTTCAGGACCGGGTTATCTAATGGCGGCGTGAAGAGCAAGACACGAGATGGGCTATGGCGATCAAGACCTCAAGGCCTACAGGGTGACTCGTAGAGTGGGTTGGCTCACGGCCCATCACTTGAGACGACGGCTCATCATCGGAAGGACGCCGTAGTTATTTTACTTGGGAAACAAGACAAATAAGAAAACTGACTAGGGCACAGGTTGTACTACGACTCAGACTCTATTGTAAGCCCAGGGCCTCAACCTATATATAAAGGGGAGCCCCTGAGGCAGAAAGACTAGGTTACATGCTCTCGAGTACTAGGTTAGCCAAGACGCACCCTTGTAATCGAGATCATCATCATCAATATCAATCAAGTTGGAGCAGAGTCTTTTACCTCCACCATGAGGGGTCGAACCTGGATAAACCCTTGTCTCTCGATTCCGATCAACCCCGTTCAAGCTACTACTTAGCGGCGATGGCCTCACGACTAAGTCATTTCATGAGGACATCTGCCGTGACAAAACCACGACAGTTTGCGCCCACCGTGGGGCTATCACTCAGTGGTGTTGAGTTCTTGGAGGGAGCTCTCTCAGGGATCGAAGGATATGTGATCGGTCGCATGACCAAGAGTCGCCGCGGCAAGCTCTACATCGACGATTCAGGCTAGGCCCCCGAGGCCAACTCAATCAAGTACGGGTACCGGGTCCCCTTCGGCAAGATCCACGTCTTCATCTTCAAGATCAGCGAGCCAGGACCCGAGCTGGACATCTGCATCGACATCGTCGAGCCGGCTCGGCGCGCACAACCCGCCCGAGCTCAAGTCGGCCGGAACCATGTCTTTGTTGGCTTCACCTAGGGCGTCGATCTCGCAGACAACTCCGTGTCTGGAGACGACACCCTGGTCTACTCTGACGGCGAATCATCGGTTAGGGAAACAGAGTCGATCTACCCACTGTATGACGGTAGGCTTGGGGGCCACTCTGATAATGAGCCGGCCACGGTCAACCATGAGCCGCCCTGTTGGACCGTCATCCGCTCTTAACTCCACCACGTTAGGTGTCGTGGATGGAACAGGCGCGTCAACAGCTGACCCCAGCGCGTCTAGCCCAGTAAAAACACCGACTCAAGTTCTCTCAGAGATGGTCGCTCGTTGACAACACTCCTTGAGTCGCCCTTAACGGCGGAGAATCAGGAAGAGCGCAATGCAGAGATAACTAAAATCCGTGAGTAGATGGCAAAAGCTCAGGGGTATATCAACGCTAAGAGCGCTCGCATGGTGCAGCTACAAGCCCAGTGAAGCAGAAGGCCTAAGGATAGAGGCATGGAGCATAGGCCTCCGTCAGAAAGCTTCTGAGGTGGTTCACAGGAGATGACATGAGAGTCGCCTGCCCCCCGGTTTTGAACCCACATGTCTGTTCAACACACCTGCACCAGGGGCCGGGACAAGCACCCTCACGGCACCAATTATACCCCAATTGAACCGGGGCATGCCCCAAGATGGCAATGGCAGGCTGCCTCCGGCTCAGCCTCACCAGCCAACTCAATAGCGTCAGCTTGAGCCGTCCCAAAACCCGCCGCTTGTCCGGATGACTTTGGACCGTCTTGTAGCGCCGACGGGTCACTTTTCCTATCCTGTTGATAACCTGTTAGAAGCGGCTACCAACCTCGCCGCACTTTCGATCATAGTGAATACCCCAGTAGAGAGGGAGGCTCTGCATGCCATCGAGATGTTGAAGACTACGTTGGCCCAGCGGGCGAACTACTCCTATAGCCAGCAGTGGCTCCACTCCACCCCGCATCCAAGCCGCAGCAGGAGCCGCCACGCTGAGGTGAGGTGCGGGGACGGCGGTGGCCGCGACTAACACAACGGCGAGGCCATGGGCGCGCTCAGGATCTAGCGGAGGAGGCAGGGGAGAGCGCGAACGAGTAGTGGCAAGTGGGAGAGGGGACCAAGAAGGACGCAATGACGATCACTTATCCCCTCCCCGTCAGCGTGGCAATACGGGGCGACACTCCCGGTCCGGCGGGGACGCGCCCGGGCGCTCGATCACATGACTAGTGGAGGAGGGAGACGACCACAGGGAGTGAGCTGGGCTCGGCTGGGCCTGTCCCTGTGGCCTAAGGCCTAGGGGCAGGGCCTTTTCCTTTTCTTTTGCTTTTTCATTTTTTCCTTTCCTTTTTATTTTAAGTTATGTTTTTCTTTATTCTTCAAAAGTAATTTAGTTTTATAAAATACAAAACTAGCACCTTAATTAGTGTTATAAATTAGGCCACTGCCACAATAAGTTTGACACTTAAATAGAATAATTTGCAATTTTTATAATTTAAATAGTCTTTAAATTATTGTGTTTGGCCCCTGTTTTAAGTATTTTAGGGCATTTAAACACTTTATAAAATGTTGGTTTCTCCACCATAATTATCTATGGATTATTTGCCACATTATGAACATTTTAGTTTTCATGTTTGTGAATTTCTCAATTTCAATTATAATTTGAAGTTGAATTCAAAGTGGAATTTGATATGAGATATGGAACAAATATGATCAAACACTGTTTAGCAAAATGATTTAACTTAATAAGAGAGGTTACTGTAGCTCATTACACAGGGGTGTTACAACCATTGACTTGCAATTGGGGTCCATTTTTGTAGTTGTAGGTGCCCTAGTTGCAAGTGCATACTCAACTCGCAACTGGGGCTTGTAGTAGTGTAGTTGCCCCAGTTGCATGTCCACCCTTGACTCGCAACTAGGGCTTTTTTGTAGTTCTAGTTGTAGTTGCTCTAGTTGCAAGTCCACCCTTGATTCGTAACTCGGACTTTTGTACTTGTGGTTGTCCTAGTTACAAGTCCACCCTGGCTCGCAACTGTGGCTTTTGTAGTTGTAGTTGCCCTAGTTGCAAGCCCACCATTGACTCGCAACTAGGGCTTTCTATTAGTAGTTGCGCTAGTTGCAAGTCCACCCTTGACTTGCAAATTGGGATTTTTTAGTTGTAGTTGCCCCAGTTGCAAGTCCACCCTTCACTCGCAACTAGGGGCTTTTTTTGAAGTTATTGCCCCAATTGCATGTCCACCCTTCACTAGCAACTGGGTCTTGTAGTAGTGTAGTTGCCAGAGTTACAAGGTCACCCTCGACTCACAACTGGGGCTTCAAGTTGAAATTGCACCAATTGCTAGTCAACCCTCGAATCACAACAGGGCCTTTGTAGTTGTATATAGGCGCCCAAGTTGCAAGACCACAATCGACTTACAACTGGCCTTTGTAGTTGTACTTGCCCTAGTTACAACTGCACCCTCAACTCGCAACTGGGCTTGTAGTAGTGTAGTTACGCCCCAGTTGCATGTCCATCCTTGACTCACAACAGGGCCTTTGTAGGGAGTCCCAATTGCTAGTCCAACCCCGACTAACAATCGAGCCTGTAATGGTAGTTTTCCTAGTTGCAAATCCACGTTAAATTCGCAACCGGGCCTACATCTATTTTTTTGTTGTCTTAGTTGCAACTTCAACCCCAACTTTCTCCTAGTTTGTTTTTGTCATCCCAATTGTAGCTCAACACCTTTTGTTTTGTTATGTGTTTTTGTGGGCCCAACCCATTTTTTCAAAATGTCCCACTTCAAGCCCATCTTCAACCCAAATTTGATATTTTATCGAAAGAAATGCAACCGAATCTGGGGGACCCAACATTTAGAGTGTTATTTTTTCAAGAAAAGCCGGCAGTTCACATGTTCTTTAATCCCTGACATGTTGATTTTGTTTCTTAACCTCCTTTTCAAAATATCACTGCGGTATACAAAATGGGACACACCATTTTTTTGAGTCACATCTTTTTGTATAATCGGTCTTTTTAGAAACATCTTAACATTTTTTTAGGAACATAGAAGGCCAGTTGGAGGGCAGAGACATGGCGAGAAGTCCCAAGGCGATGACCACGAAGGTATGCCTTTTTGATGCTTATAATGATTGTTTACAACAATATTTGTGTTCTGTTAAATGGGACAACCGGTTTCACTCTAGCGCCACATTTTGTTCATTTTATTAAATGGGACATTTTTCTTTAAGACATTGAGTATGAAGGAAAACATGTGAATGTCGATCTAACTGATAAACTTGTTGTTTGAGGGATTGAAAACACTGGTAATAATTTTCGATGTGTTTTTATTCCCATAGTAAAAATTAAGAGCAATTTTTTCTTATAAGACACCTTTATTTTTTTCTTTCTTTTTCAGTTTGTTGTAGTTCAATATGAGTAATGAGAGAAAAGAAGGAAGAAGGACCATTCAGAAGCAAACAAAGAAGGTACCTACTCATGTACTTATTTTCTGGCTTTTCAATCACAAAACTATAAAATTTGTTTTGTGGGTTTTTTCGCCCACCTTTTTTTTCTCATTGCTTTCCTTTTCATTAAACATTTTCTCCCTTTTTGTTGCACTACATAGATCAAGAGTCCACACAGAAACAAGCAAAGACATGCCGAATCAAACAAGAGCAAGAAAAAACAACTAAAACCTATTGGGCCCAGCAACAACTACAAGGCCTAGCAGCAATGACAAGGCTTTGTCTTGATACGAAAGTGTAGCGACCTGACCTCAAATGGTCAAGTCTTTGTGCATAAGTGTCATCCTTGGATCGGTAATGCTGACACACATAGTACTTCGAAGGATTTATAACAGAGTGGCAATCACACACTTATTACATCGAATGTCTCAAAAGAGAACTTATTCCAATAAATATGGCTTAAGGCCATCTAAATAAGATAATAGCGGAAGGCTTGGAAGATAAAGTGAGTCCATCAACTCCAACGGCATAGCTGAGTGCACAACAATGACCTAGCACACCTTACTCTTCGTCTGAAAAGTCTGCAACATGATATGTTGCAGCCCGGAAAGGGTCAGCACATGGAACATGCTGGCAAGATAACAGAGTAGAGCAATGAACAAGTAAAGACTATCACTACATGCATATGAGGCTGGTGGAGGCTCTATGATTATAATGTTTCTGCGAAAAGCCAATTTTTTCCTACAATAAAGGAATATATTTTATTTAACTATCATGGTAGTTGTTAAACATTGAGAAGGTTCCTCCAACTCAATCCCAATTTAAAAGTAATTAACATCCCAACAAATTAAGTAATAGACTGATGAGATCAACATGATAATTCAAGAACCAGATACTCAAGATGTCCGTAACCATGGACACGGCTAACCATGATTAGTTTGTACACTCTGCAGAGGTTTGCACACTTTTCCCCACAAGACTCGATCTCCTTCGTTGGATTTCTCGCACTACATGGTGTTTGAGAAACGAATGACCGAGACACAGTTTTTCAAAAACATTAACTCTAACATCGGGTAGACCGTACCAACCTACATCCCCTACATCTGCTAGCCTACCACTGGAAGAGGTCATGCAACTTACTCCACTATGCTAGAGCCCATAATAGCTTGTGGCTGCACACAGAAGTTTCTAGCATGAATAATCTTATGATCCCTTTGAACCTGGGTGGCGAACCATAGGATGATCACACGGGTACTCTGGGATATCCTAGGACAACACTGGATTCTCCAGGTGCCCGCAACCAATCTCCACCCAGATGTGTATTTAAGTAGCCACCTTAAGTTAACCATTAATTATCAATCTCATGTCTGTCATGGATACACTCAAACCCAATCCATGTCTACGAGCATAGCATGGCGATATAAGCATAACGTAGAAGTAACTCCCAAGGGTTTGATAATAAAAAGGCAATAGGTTCTACCTCATCATCTACTTCCCAAAACCCACATGTTAAGAGATCCTACTCATGCAATGTTTGAGGGTTGTAACTAATGCATAAAAACTGGGTAATAAAAGGGTATGATCAAAGTGTTACTTGCCTTGCTGATGATCCTCAAAACCTAGTGACTCGTAGTAGCACGCTGCGCACTCCGGGAATTCTATCACAAACAAACAATAGCATGCATAAGCACTCAAGAAAATATGCAAGGGTAAAACTTCAAATAAAAAGATCAAACTGAAAGTTCAACAGAAGAGCTTCAATTTGCAAAAAGAATCGAACGAAACGGAGATACAGAACTGAAACTATGATCAAAAGAACTTCGAATTCAAATCTGCTTGAAACCAAATTTTAATTTGTAAAAACCTTGTTCAAGTTGATTAAACAGAAAGGGAGACTCGAGACGAAGATTTTGGCGTTAGTTTCACTGGATTTGGACAAACGGTTAAGAAACGGCGAGGGTTTGAAGATCAGGGGCTAATCTGCGATAAAAGTAATCACAGATAGGTCCTTGGCCGAAAATAAAATAAAAAGAAAAGACTAACGAACGAACGTTCGCTGTCTGAACCTAACCGGCGTACATCGTTCGTTAAAACGAATGAACGAACATGCACTAAATAAAATAAACCGACGAAAAACCGATCTAACCGGCAGAAACCCGAGAAAAACGGCTATATAAAAAAAATGATCTAGATCTAGGGTTTACCGAAATAAACCGATGGGAACCGGAAACAAACCGGTCGGTGGCGGCGCGGATGCGAACAGCGGCGGCTGGCGGCGCGGCAGCTGCGGTGGGTGGGCGGCAGCGAGCGACGACTGCGGGCGGCGGGGTAGGAGGCGTCGGGGGGCGGCTTATAAAGGCCCTGGGAGGCTCGGACTTGCGCCCGAAGTCAGGCGGCGGCGGTGGCGCGCCGGACTCCTCGAAGTCTGTGCCGCTCACGGCGACGGAGGCGGCGGTGGAGCTGGGCTGGCCCGGCTCGGCTGGGCCGTTGGTCCAGTCGGGCGCACGACTTTTTTTAAACAATTCCGCTGACTGAAAAAAATTCCTAAATAAGTAAAAATAAAATCTAAAAATGACAAAACAAATTTTCATAGTATAAATAAAATATTTAGAATTTAGTGAACATTTTCTTGGCCTAAAATGCAATATTGAAAATAGCATATTTTTCTAATTCAAATAAATTAGCAATAAAATTCAAATAAAAAAATTATTTGATCTTAACATTTTTCCTCCAATATTTCATTTATTTTGGAGAAGTCATATTATCTCCTCTCATATATTTGGAGAGAAAAATAATTAAAACCAAAGTGATCCCCTTTTCAATATTTGAGAAAATTCAAATATGGAAATAATAGAATCCCCAACTCTCTCCGTGGGTCCTTGAGTTGCTTATGATTTTAGGATCACAGAGCCAAAATGCAAATAAAATATGATATGCATATGATGACCTATGTATAACATTCCAAATTGAAAATTTGGGATGTTATAAACCTACCCCCCTTAAGGTGAATCTCGCCCTTGAGATTCGGATTGACTAGAAAATAGGCGTGGGTGGTCTTTCCGTAGATCATCCTCTCATTCCCAGGTGGCTTCATCCTCGGTATGGTAGCTCCACTGAACTTTGCAGAACTTGATAACCTTATTGCGCGTGACTCGGCTGGCAAACTCGAGAATCTTGACTGGTTTCTCCTCATAAATCAAGTCACTATCCAACTGAATTGCTTTCAGGGGCACTGTACACTACAAAAAAAATACACTTCCGTGATGATACGTGTTTGTCACAGTAGGTCGCGTTTTTGTCATGCATGTACATCCATGACAAATTTATGACAGAATCAAGATAGTCATACCTGTGCTGTCGTAGAAGTGTTCCATGACATTACCAAAATTATCATCACGGAAGTGTCCACTTCCATGACGATAAATCGCGCGTCACAGAAGTGCTTTCGTCAAGGGTGACTGACACGTGGCATCCACCGTAACGGAACGCCGTTAAGCTATCGGGTCGGGTTTTGGATCCGATAACCCGTTAACAGCCCCAACCAATGGGGATTTTCCACGTGTAAAATCATCATTGGCTGGATTAGACACGTGTCAGGCCCGCGTTGGCACAGGTGTCACTCATCCAATGGGCGAGACACGCCTATGGTACATTGACACGTGGACCGGCCCATCAAGTTTAAATGGTCCGGCCCAACTGAAGGCCCACAAGATTTTGCGGACCATAATGGGCCGGCCCAGCTAAAGGCCCATGAGATTTTACGGACCATAATGGGCTGGCCCAGCTAAAGGCCCACAAGATTTTGCGGGCCATAATGGGTCGGCCCAGGTAAAGGCCCACAAGATTTTTATGTGCCATAATGGGCCGGCCCAGGTAAAGGCCCACAAGATTCTTGCGAATCATAATGGGCCAGCCCAGTTAAAGGCCCACAAGATTTCGTCGACATTAATGGGCCGGCCCAGCTGTAGGCCCACAAGATTTTGAGAACCCTAGTAGGCCGGCCCATTAACTGGCTGCCATGTTTTGGGCCAAATGTCGGCCCATATTTGATCTGGTCCATTAATGGCCTGCCACGCTCCGGGCCTAATAGTGGCCCATATGAGATCCGACCCGTTAAAAGCCTACCACGTTCTGGGCCAAATTACGGCCCAAATCAGGTCCGACTCTTTAAGAGGCTTTGGGCTCAATTATGGCCCATATCAGATTCGGCCCGTCAATTGGACACTATGCTTTTGGGCCCAGTTGCTAAAGGCCCACTTAGTAATTCGGCCTGATATTAGTTTTGGCCTGTTAAGGGCCCGTTTAACATTTCGGCTTGTTAAAAGCCCGTCATATAGTTGGGCCTAACTATGGCTCGGTTTGCATCCGGCCTGCTCGCAGCCGATATCTGATTGGGCCAAACAAAGACCGAGACAATTTTGGCCTGTTAAAAGCCTGTGATTTGATTCACACAATCATGGGCCGGGGTTCATTTCGGGCTGCTGCCGGCCCGTGAGCTGTTCAGCACGTTTCAGGCCCAACCTACATCGTGATTGCATAACGGCCCAATTATGTACCGTAATTTTACGGTTTGGACGGTTTACTACGAAGACAGGATATATATACAGTAAAATAATTGCAGCATCGTGAATAAGAAAAAACCTAGACTATACAATAAAGAAATTATGGCATATTACATCCACTGGGCATCAAAGTTCGCCACTATGATAATAAAGCACAAGCAGACAGCAGATTACATACACTGGGCATCAAAGATCGCCACCAGTGCAAATAAACACGCCAACAAAATAATATACAAAAGCGACAACACTTCAATAGAGTTCAAGAAAGGTTAGCCCTGCTGGGGAGCTGCAGTACAAGCAGCTGAGCAAGATGACGAGACTGCGCTTGTTCAACACTTATATCTTCCTCACTCTGAAAGATAAATAAGCAGACAGATGATAGGTTTTGCACATAAAAGTATCAGTGCTGACAATTCATCACATTTCTTACTGACGAATAAAGCGACACAACTTAAAATTGCATTAACACAATATGGTATTGTTTAGGTCAAGACATGGCAGGAAATGACATTGTGAAGGAGTTGGCAGCTTCACGACACCACTGGATTACAGATCAAGAACTCATAAGTATCAATGGTTAGTGTGCTGTTAATTTATACCATTTCAGATTAGTAAATAAAGAGATGGTTTAAATAATAGTAGAATGATATGACATTGTTCATAGTTAAGACATTGCAGAATATGACATTGTGTTGTAGTGGGTAGGTTCACCACACCACTGGATTACGGATGAAGAACAGAAGCATACATGCAGTGCAAAAGAAGATCACTTGCTCTGTATAGTTTAATTTACATGGTATGAAGAAGGAACTTGGTTGTACAACTGAAAACTTAAATTGAGAAAGGACAAACTTTTGTTTATGAACTACATAATAAACTTTAAACAAGAAATTTGATGCAAACACCAAAAATAAACAGTTGTTGCAGTCATGCCTAACCAAATATATACAACAAAGTTTGAAGGCTTGAGATGGACAAACTTACATTATTGGTGAAGACATGCTCTATAAAGGCCTTGTCCATGCTGATGGGGGGCAATTCAAGAAGTTTACCACAGAATCTTCTTCAAAAGCATTGCCTTTATTCTACATTTTGTTAAGAGTAAATATAGATGTGATAATATACGAAAAATGGAGAATATTTAAGATAAGATGAAGAGTGATGCTACATAACCAAGTAACTATAAATGTAAGTGCAGCGATACAGGAAAAAGGTACAGCCAAGAGCAATGCACATCTAAACTTCTTCAGTACCAACCTTATGGTAAGAGTAAATATAGATCTGATGTGTAGAAAATGGAGGGCAAAGGAAAATAAGCTGCAGAGTGATGGTACATGAACAACTACCTATCATTATAAGTACAATGACAAAGGACAACATGTACTTACAAAAACAATGCAGAGCTAAAAAACATTGGCATTGGATATATTCTACACTAATGTAACCATTCATACATATCAGATAATTTGGAGCGAACAATTGATAAGCAAGCTATCATGCATACTGCTGTCACATAATGAACCAGGTATGTATGCAAGTACAGTGATACAAGACAACAGGTACTAACAAGAGCAAAGCAGCGGGCAGCATATTTGTGATATCCTGTCGTTCTTGTCAAATCGGAATTCTTCTTCGAGCAGATTTTCTGCAAAAAAGATCCGTAAGGCACATGCAGAAAAGTAGAAGTTCAAATTGTCATGTGATTTCATAGACAGTACCTCATCCTAGAAACAAGACCAGTGCATAGCAAGGTTTTTCCATTCAATGTCTTCTAAATTTAGCACATGAGACTTCACCAGAAATTCGTTTATAGACTTGCCATCAAAGTGTGATTTCCTCAGGTAACACCGATACTGCTGCAATGCTTCCTTGAAAAGCACAAGAAAGCTTTGCTCGTCATGACTATCTAGATTGACCCTCGCCTAGTTACAACAATGTAATGTAAATCATTGATGTGTTCAATCAACAGAAAACAGGAAAATAATAACCATGAATAATAGCACTTACACGTAAGTTGGACAGGAAGATGTGAAAATGGTGTTTGTCTTCATAATAATCTTCCCATGATGGGAATATATGCACGTAGTCCCTAACAACATTGAAAGCATTGTCTTTTAAACTGGGAATAAATGGAATGGAGTCCAATCTGCAGGAATTGGCCGTCTCCGCAGTTGGGATAGGTCTTCGGCCGGTGGACTTGCTATACTTTTTGCTGGAGTGGGATTTTTCTGTGGTACAACTGGTGCTATGGCAAATGAAATCGGTATACCTTTTGCTGGATTGCAGGTCCTGTGTGGTGGGGCTAGTGGTGTGGCCAGTGAAGTATGGGTATAGTCTGCTGGAGTCGGTCTTACGTTTTGTGTCACTGGTTGTACAACCAATATAAGTGGGGTGCTGTCTGATTTCTCCACCACCACCATGTTTTTCAAGGACTTTGCTGGTGCTCTTTCAGGTTCGGCAATCACCCTCTTACTTTTTGATGTCTGATGCACAAGAACAACATTTGAGTGGAAAAACATGGTATGATGACAGATGGAATATGTATTGATAATGGATGGGCATGGCATCTCGACATATATGATGAGTAAACTAAGCAGATGGCGGTGCAACAAAGTAGAATAAATGCAAGACAACATATGCAAGATACCCGCAATCAATAAAACATTGCCAAATTAGAACAGGCACCTTGATGGGTGAACAGGACATGCCATCTGCATTTGACTCCTCGAGGTTAGAATAGTCATTAGGATCATATTCTGAACAAGAATCAACAGGTGGGGAGCGTATGAGTTTCATTGCATCCAAAATGGCACTCAATGCCTTCGTGCCAATTTTGTAAGTCATTGCAGTGTTTAGCTTCAAGAGTGGACTGCTGCTAGTGCGACACAAAGCAGCTATACAGATCATAGTGTAGATATAACGGGAAAACCTTAAGCATCAGAGTAAAATCAGCAAAGTGGAACTTGCTAGAATATATGTGCTAGTATTGCCGGTACGGCTAGAAAGGCTTCGGATACCAGCTCTCTTTAAGTGAAGGTGCGGTACTGTTAATATCAGTGTAACTCTCAAAGGCGACACAGCTCCCTGCATTTCCTTGCTATTCTTATAGGATTCAAGTGGGCATGCCACTACAAATCCTATTCCTATGTTTACAAGATCCTACGGATCAAATAGGCTCAAAGTGTCCATCACAACCGACTGTATAGACCTCTACACTACAAATGTCCCTGCTCATCCCTAGTACAAGGAACATACTGTACTACTATCATACTCCCTCTGTTCCAAAATATAAGTCTTGGTAGAGATTTCCACTATGGATCACATACAGATGTATCCAGATACATTTTAGAGTGTAGATTCACTCATTTTGCTCCATATGTAGTCCATGGTGGAATCTATACAAAGACTTGTATTTAGGAACGGAGAGAGTACATATTAAAGAAGAATGGAAGAGGAACATGGTAAAGAAGAGAAAGCAGATTTTGGATAATAATATGTTGGTTGCACAGTGCCCACACATGATGAACCAGAGCGCATTAAGAATGCAACTCCCAGCTGTCTCTCGACCATTTCAGGCGGTTGGATGAAGATCCTACGTCTCCTAACCCTTCTTCTTCCTCGTCTTTGATTCTTCCCATACAGAACACCGCACGGGCCGGCCGGCCGGACCACCGGCCCCCACCGCCTGTGTTCCTCCGCCACCCCACCCCCGCCCCAACCCCCACCCGCGTCGAGTTTTCTTCGTTCGGCGAGGCCCCACAACCACCCGAGCCCCTTCGATCGCACCGGCGAACTCCGGCGAGCTCTCAAAAATCGACTGACCCAATTTTGAAATTTAGTCTACTGTGAGTGTGGAATATAAAAGGGGAAAACCATAAGCATTGGGAGTATAATGTTGAGCGTGCCATGGCGGATCTGAAGGTGCAAACCGAACAAAGGCAACTTCGCAACCAACACAAGAAATCAGAGTAAAGCAGTGGCGATCTATTTTCTTGCTGTGATAAATAAGTTGAGCAGATACGAAAGAGTACCGCCTCTGGTGCGGCGCCATGTACGTATCTGCTGAGAATTTGACGGTGCTGCGGTAGCGATGGCTGTCGGCAGCGTGGAAGCAGATCTAGGAGGGTAGACGGTGGCGGCGGGGCGCGGTGGACGAGACGGTCGTAGGAGCGGCGCCGACAAGGTGGACGACGGTGGGGACGAAGCGAGAGGACGAGATGCAAGGATCCCGGTCCGAAGCCGTGGATGAGAGAGGTCAGTCTCTTGTAATGGACGGCGGCATCGGGGTATCAGCTCCGGCATGGTGGAGGAGGACGGCGGTGGATGGGGTGGCGGACGGCGGCGGACAGAGGAGGGTGGGGTGGAGAGGTTGTTTTGGCGCCCACGGAGTACGAATGGAGAAAAAGGAGGTAGAGAGGAAGGGGGAACCATGTATTCAAGGCACGCTTGTCTCAAATGCGAGGAAATTTACAAACTTAGCCTCCGTTTCAAATTTTTACTACATCACAGCAACATTAGTCGGTTGGGGATAGGACGGTAATCTCGCATACACCAAATATTTGCCGACGAGAGTTTGTTTTTGGCGCCCATCGTGTATGAATATGAATCGGGGAGGGAGTCAATTTCGGCCGAGGACACACTGTGTTTTGGCGCCCACCGTGTATGAATTCGGGTGAGAGGCGGTTACGTCACGTTTGGGTGAAATTACAAACCTACCCCGATCGAAACCTATAGAAATCCAGCAGATAGGCTTTGCGTGGTAGGGATAGGCAGTAGTGATTTCCATCTCGCATATTTTGGTTTCGGGCGGTTACTGCGACTTTCCCCGCTTCGTTCAAATTTTGCAGAGTGCACGTTTACCGTGCCAACTCAATTCGAATCCAGTTTGTATTCTATTTTTTCAGGCGGGATCCATTTTCAATTGGAATTACATTCTATATACATCATTTTTTTATATATACTTTCAAAAGCACAACAAAGAATTTTGCTCCTTTATATGTATAATATGATTTACAAATACAACGATCTCGAAATCTTAAGGTTGAATTCGAATTTTTTTAACCGAATTATGTTCTACTAAAATGTATGGATCAGTAATATCTACATATTAAATAACATAGATGTGCATGAATTCATATGAGTATGCATGTTTGATAGATCAATTTTGGTTCGAGTATGGATTACATGTATCATCATCTCGAATTCAAATATTTGAATCGCTTTTTTGTTCACTCCTTTCACGCCCATCTCTCTCGCATGCATGCTCCTTCAGGTAGCTATCACTCTCTTTTCTCTAGCTCACCCGCACGCTCACTTCATGTTTCTCCTATCCTCGCAAACATGGTCTCTCGACGTCTCCCTTGAGAAGTGTCACACTCTCCCTATCATTATACATTACACGGTTTTCATTATCTCTCACGTCTCTACTGTTCTCTGGTATCACTCGGTACCTAAGCTTTCTTTTTCACCGCCACACACACAGTCTCCACTCGTCTTTCACTTTGTCTTTCTCTCTATGGGATTCTCTCACACACCCTATATGTCTCTACATATGACTCATACCACTAAAATTACTCTCTCTCTCTCCCTCCTGTAGACACAACATTTGTTGCGGTCTCCTTTTCATCTCCACCCTAGACTGAGATTATTCATTTTTTTACCGATCAGACAACCCCGACTACCGTATCCTCTCTCTCTCACAGACACACACACAACTCCTGCTTCCACTCCCCTTCCCGACTACCGTCTCTCTCACTCACACACAAAACTCTCGCTTTCGCACCCCGACTCGTATTTCTCTCACAAACATTTATCGACTAGCTAGCCTCTAGATAGGTTTATACACCCGCACACTCGTGCTTCCACCATCGCATACATGTCTCTCTCCCGCTCCTTGTATCTATGTAGATTTTTCCCTTCTTGAGACACGCCCTCTCAATCGTGCACACACACACTATCGCCTCATTTTAAGCTGATACCAATCGCACACACACTCCTTGTGTCTTTGTCACACATGCACTCCGTCCTCCTCCACTCTCCCTCTCTCTCACACACACATGGGCTTTTTGCAACAACTAGCAAGATGCCCATGAGTTGCATGGAATATCAAGATGCATTTGTATGAGTAATTTATCTTGTGGGGGAAAAGGATGAACGAGGGAAGGCCTTATTTTCAAATGTGGAGAGGGGTGTGGGTATCTTTTTGCAAAATTACCATAGTTTCCTTCCTATCCGTCAGATATAGATCGGACGGCCTATATTGCAGGATGGCAGGCACACGATCATCACCGACAATGCTTTTTATAAGAGTAGGGATAAAAAATAGAGTTGGTGATGATGGTGGGCCTGCCATCCTGCAATGTAGGTCGTCTAATTTATATCTAACGGATAGGAAGGAAATTATGGCAATTTACCTGCACTCTTCACCACATTTGCAGATAAGGCCTTCCCTCGTTCATCCTTTTCTCCCACAAGATCTTGATGTTCCGTGCAACGCACGGGCATCTTGCTAGTAAGAGTAGAAATTAGACATATACCACTTGAAACCAACAACATTCCTCCCTTATCTCATCAAACCGCCAAAGGAATATATTTCGAGTGAAACATAACATATTTTTAGTGATATACGTATTTCAAAACTAGACTTTTTTTCTATCAAATCGGTGAATATGTATTAATCTACTTTGATCGTGTGGCAACGCGTTGGCACATTGCTAGTAGTTATTATAATTTTTTGGACACCAGACAAACGGTGGAGTACATATACGAAGAGAAGAGGTGCACGCACGCAGTCGGCCTCTCGTTGTCTCGCACACATGAGTGTTACGTAAAGGCGACGTTAACAAATAAACCCTAAAACCCTAGGTGCATGATTGCTGCATTCGCGGGTACCGGGTACGTGGTGGAGCACCTTTGTAGGAATAGTCAGCTCGCGTGATAATTTGATCCGCAGGAGTTGATGGTCGGGACCACAGGTGAACGACTTGGAGCGCGGTCGCTCGCCAGTTGCCACAGATCGAGTAGCCACGTTTAAAATATCGTTTTTTAGCGGGGTTAAGAGTTCCGATTTTCAATGGCGCGTTATAAGTAGTAAGTAGTTTTTAGAACGATTGGTATGGAGCGAAAATGGAATTCATAGTACTACGTACCTCCTTGGCGTATGGTTGTATGTTTTTTTTGCGATGGAGGTTGTATGGGTTTATGTTGCGAGATGTTGAACCTGGTAGTTCTAGGGCAAATACTATGGTTTAGATTTAGATGTTGGTTTTCAGTAATGAAAATCGGAAGGGGAAACCCTTCTTTGATTAAAAAAACTACTACCTCCATTCTAGTTTACTAGTCCATATTGTACTTTGGGTCAAAGTTTGTCCATCAATTTTACTTGTAAAATGTGAATGGAAAACGAGATTTTGTTATACCCAAACAAAAAAGGACTGGAGGGAGTGATTGCTTTGACACAGACGCGATCTCTCATTGCGCAGGCATTGAACCGGCGCGCCGGCCAAGAGGGCCGCACTCGCTGCAGGCCTAGCTGAGCACGCCTCCTCGCCGCGTGCAACCAGCTTAAGACTGCCCCGTTTGCCTTCATTGAATCCGCGCATGTGCCGGCAACACGTCCTTCCGCAAGCCGGTAGGCATTTTAGAACACAAAAAATGACTAAAATATAATTAATTTACGCATGGTCTTGACTTCTTGTGCTCGCACTGTTAGTAGGAACTAGTAGATGATTTTCTTTATTTATAACTCTCCTCACATTTTTTTGGCTTTGAAGTGAATCATGGTTGTGGACATTATGTATGAATGTGCAGATATCTGTGAACATGAGTTTGATGTGGAAGTTGAACTTGGAATGTCGGGCTTGCGCGTGAACTATACCATGTCCAATGCTTCGTCTGTTATTGTTTGGAAAGTAATTACTGTTATTACATGACCTGAAAAAAACATTTTGTGCCACATCAGTAGATGCACGGACATCAGAACATGCATGCTGACTGGATAAACATTTGAACCTAGCTATAATGAAGGAAATTTTGTATTGACAACAGTTTTAGATAGCAGGAGACGCCTAGCCTGCTCTGCCTCTGCTAGCTTATTTCTGGCTTCTTCCATCTCTTTTTTGGCTTGGGTGAAGAGAGCATCTGATTGCTCTTTTCGCTTCTTCAGGAACTCAGCCACATTCTCAAGGGCTGTTGCATGCTTTCTTTCAGCCTTTACTAATGCCACGAGGACACGAACAGCTGACGACTCCACCTGGCTTGTGTGTAATCCAGCATCATCTGGGAATTTGCACCTTGCGTCTAATCCAGCATCATTAGGGAACTAGCACCTTGTGTGTAATCCAGCCTCATTTTGGAAACATGATCTCGAGGTTGACCATACTTCCCTCCTCGCAGGAACTGCATCCTGACATGAAGTTACTTCTTTTTTAGATCAATACTCAGAGCAACCTAGATCCATTTAGTAGAAGCCAGATAAACAGAACTCGGAGAAGTGAATTCAAAAGTAAAAAAATAAAAATAGACTATAAGGTGAGAACACCCACTTCCTACATCAAGCTAAAAACGAAATCATTAGGACGATTAAGACTCTTCTTATTACACATCGAAGAACACCACGCTTAAGAGAAACAGAAACTACAACATATACACATCGAAGAACACGAGGCTACACGAAAGTAATTGAAAGGGTGTTACTTACCAAAGTTCGTTTTACAGGTTCGGTGCAGCTCCTCTTTCACTTGCCACGCTCCTTGAAGATGTCCCGAATATCCCGTGTTTGGTCTTCATTGCTCCTCTGCATGTTCGCACTCGTGGTTTTAAAATCTCAACATGGCAAGAAAAATATACTACTAGTAATACTCGCGCATCTTGTGGGCAACATTAAAGCACTCGTCTGCCATGTTAGAGCATCTCCAACAGAATCGCAATGCGCGGCGCTTTAAAAATATCAACATGCTATCTCTACTCTCTTCTCTACTGTTATATTTATTTTATATTTTATATTTAATATTTATCTCTACTTCCTTTACTGTCTACTTTTTTCTCTATACTTTTTCTTCTTGCAATATTGATCGTCTGATTTATATCTGACAGATAGGAAGGAAACAAATGGGAATTTTGCAAAAAGATACCCATACCCCTCTCCAGATTTGCAAATAAGGCCTTCCCTCGTTCATCCTTTTCTCCCACAAGATAAACTACTCATACAAATGCATCTTGATGCGTGCAATGCATGGGCATCTTGCTAGTTCTAAAAACGTTTCCATCATTTGCCACACTACTGGTTGCAGATGAAAAACCTACCCAAGCACAGCGCGATACATGAGCGACGCACAATTACAAGCTGATATTCTGTTGGACAATGGAGGCTATAACCAATTACTTTTACGGGAACAATAGCACCCAGGAAATTTGAAGGGTAGGTATGAAAAAAATTGGAACTGCACATGTATTGCTAAGTGATTCAATACACACATTACCAATCGAGGAGGAGAATGATGGTCACGGCGGCATCTATGAGTCATGGTCGGCAACAGGAGTCAGTTCATTGTCCACGACGGTGGTACTCCTGCGCTTGGCGTCGGCTTCCGGGAAGCAGATCCGAGACCGTGGAAGACGATGCCGGGGAAGAGGTTCCGTGTACGATGACGACAATGGACCGGCTCCAGTGCGGCGTACGAGGTCGTCGATGAGGCAGATGCGCTGCGGTGGACGAGTGTGCCGATGTAAAGGGGAGGAGCACGAAGGCTGCGGTGCCGTGGAGAAGTCTATTTTGCGGTGGGGATAGAAAATGGGGAGTATTCAGGTGTACTACTCTGGGTGCCGGGGTGGGGTTGGCTGGGTAGGGTGAACCTGAAGTTATGAAAACAGCCCCCTACCAAGCGTCATCCGTAGGCCTGTTCTGAAGGCTATGATGGTAACTTCCCACTGCTCGAATCAGGGTCGCGGGAGATTTTCCCGCCGACCTCAAAATTTTGTGACACTGGACTCCCCGTGTGGCGTGTTGAGTGATTCGGCTAAGCAACTAGCGAGTAGTAGTAGTAGTAAACTCTGCATATTAGGTTTGACCGAAGTCAAACTTCCTAGAGTTTGACCAAGTTTATAGAAAAATATAAACATTTACCATAACAAATATGTATGATGTGAAAGTACATTCAATAATGAATCTAATGGTATTTATTTGTTATTTTATATGTTAATATTTTTTGTTATAAGCTTTAGAGTTTACAAAACTTGACTTTGACCAATGCTAATATGCGGACTTAAATAAAAACAGAGGGAGTACACATTTGTTTTCCTAGTTTGTAGTGAACTAATCATTTGTTGAAATTGTGAAATAAATATATTAGGCTATTGACTTCGAATGTAATGGTCTATACAATTTAATAGTTATAATCATTGTCGAATCCCAAGATGTATACAAGGTCTATAGTACTTCACAACATGCTCAAACTCACATAATCCCAATCAAATGAGAATCTAAATGCATTTCATAGTTATTACTTTGTAGGATGCAACAAAAAGAACCATAACTCTACATCGGCCATTATAGAAGCAACATTTTGACATATCCCAATGTGTGAATGAAACGTGCAGAGAGAGCTTTTGAAGATGGAGCGGATAGGGCGGGAAAGGTTGTATGTATGTGGACGAGAGAGTAGGAGACAAACCTAACGAGATAGAGAGAGAGATAGAGAGAGAAAGAGAGAGGAAGAAGTTAGGTCTGTGAGAAAGATGGATACATGTAATATACATGAGATGCATGTGCATCTGGATTCTGTATACGTGGAAGGAGAAGAGACAACATGTTTGATGAGAGAGCTAGAAAAAAATGGACGAGAGGGGAAGGAT